>NW_010412148.1:24126-24977 GCF_000710305.1 Buceros rhinoceros silvestris | reverse complement strand
CTGAGTAGCTCTGCTAAAATCTTCCTAATTTCCTCTCTACAACTGTATTTTTGAAGTATGAGATCCTCAAAAGGGAGGTCTGGATTTTGTGCCTTTCTGGCCTTAGTTAAGCATGTGCTGCCAAGGTGCCTTGAACTACCACAGTATTAAAGCACCAAGCTTCTGTCTTCTGCAGGGAATACCAGAACGAAAGAAAACTTACCAGTTTGTGCTAGATACAAAAATTCCCAATAATTTCCCCACGAAGTGACGGTTAATAGAAGCATTTAATAATAGGCCTAAATATTCCCCTCGCAACACTTGCAGGTTTGTTTTTTAAATTCTTTTGTCATGAGTAGTTCCTGGGATATGAGTATGTTGGGGTTTTTTTCAGGAAAGGGTTGGTCATATTTTATGTTTAATTATATGGAAGTTGACCCAACAACCTGCAGATTTATTGGATAAGATAAGCTGAATTTGGATTTTGCAAGAATATACCAATCTTGCTACTTTTTAAAGTAGCTTTTAAAATGAGTTCAAATCCTGCTCTGGCCTTGGAGTTCCGCTACTGATTTGTATTGCAACTGCTTCCTCTTGTCTTTGCTCTTTAATGAGGGAAGAAGCAATGCCATCTTTAATCTGTTGTTTCAATGTCAGGTGTGGAAGTGTTAGCAAAAACCGACATGTTTTCTCTTTTGACACTCTTTACCATCCTTCTCAGAGACCACTGCTCAGCTTCCAGCAAGGCGCAGTTTCCTTAGAGTCTCTATTTGGTGACTTAAATGTCTGTAAAAGTCAAGCCAGCTGTGCTCCTTCAGAAGCTGAAGTTTTGTAAGAATCATCCAAAAATAAACATCTTGGGAAGAGCGTGT
>NW_010412148.1:0-24021 GCF_000710305.1 Buceros rhinoceros silvestris | reverse complement strand
CGTGTGCATTTAATCATTCCAGACTGTTTTACCTTACGCTGTATAAATACAAGTCAACTCATACTGGTGAGCTGTTTAAGTTCAGAACATAAGCATGATGCTCTGAAGCAATTGCAGCTGTTTCTCTTGGATGTTGCCTTTACTCCAAAAGTACTGAAATCTGATGTGTAAGTCGCTGATCTGAGTAAAACGTGTTACCCCTTGCCTTTCCCCATCCTGCCTTCTCTAAAGTTTTGAAACACAGGAGGTACCTGGTTGTGGACGTGACAGTGAAATGTTTGCACGGGTAGTTGATGACAGCTGTGTCTTACAGAGATGTCGTCTAAAAGGACACAGGCTATACTTGAGAATAAACTTTGAGTATCTGGCAAGTTCTCTGGTGTGGATGATTGACGTAAATCAGGAACAAATCAAATAGCTAATTAATCCCGTACAGTACCCTGATCCTTCACGGCAAGGTCAGCTCTCATGTCCACCCTGTCCTTTTGTTCTTAAATTCACTTCAGGTTTTGTGATCTCTTATTTTTGGAAAAAGTAGGTAGTTAAGAAAATTTGCCTGTTCTTTTTCTTCAGGAATAAGTACCTTGTAGGTAACTCAAAAAAACCATGTACAGCTTTTTGCTGTTGGTATTATTACTGTTACTAGTTTATAATAATCTGTTGGTTTCTTCAATAAAATAGTTGCACAGGAGGCTTGGTTTAATTGAGTTACAAAAGCTTGTGGCGATAAGTCATAGATAACGGATTCCTAGACTTACTGATAAATGAAGGATGGTGGTTAACCTGTGGTTTGTAGAATGGTGGTCTTACATCTAAAGCATTGTCTTATCTCCATGTTCAGCATGTAACTCAGCCTTGTAGGGTGGTTTAGCATTGCACGTACACTTCCAAGGGTACCAGAGCTGATAGGTGGTTTGGTTTTAATTCTAGTGAAAAAGATTTTTTGCACTCTTAAGTTTCCAAAATGAGAAAGCTATCAATAGTTTTGATCTAATTTCTTCCGTAAGGAATTTTTTGTGCTGAGTCCCTGTAAAATTTGCATCCAAATCTTGAAGGAATTTTAATAATGTTACATTAACCTTTTTCGTATGCATAAAAGCATCTTTAAAGGCCAAGAAGCCAGTTATAACTTAATTAGAAGGACCTTGTGACTAAAGCAGCCATGTGTGCTTGCCTCGTTCTATGCAAATTAAGGTTGCCTGTTGGACTCAGCTGCAACTTGCAGTTTGGTAGTTCAGGTTGTGGGAAACGTCTATCTGATATCTCACCAGTTTAACAAGTAACCAAGTAAATGGAGAAAACAGTTATGTTTCCTTCACAGATACGAAAACAAGCCAATGTGAGTATTGTGTTCTCTCTTGCCCCGTTATGATTTACCTTGTTGTCCTAGTCTTTCACCAAAATGAGCTCATCTTTTTAATGAAGATTCTTTGTTATTTGCCCGTTAGGATCCTGATGCGTTAATTGATCTTTTAGGAGACATTGCCGTAGGCTTGGGGAGTAAATTGAGTGTGCACTCTTTAACAGCTTATCATACCACTTGGATGCAATTAAATGTTAATGTGGTTTGTGCCCTCAAAATCATTATGTGTTGGCAAGTCCAGGCACTCATCTACAGTCCTGCTGCTAATTTGTCCTTCAGTTCCTTCTTGGTGTTCTGTTCCGTAAAAATGATAGAGCCTTTTCTGGGCTTCAGACGTGTAGAACTTTGGAGTTGCAGTGCTTGTTAGAGAGTGGATCTTAGCTAGTTCACGGTCACACCATTTATCTAACAAAGTGTGTGGGTCAGTCTGTGGGGCAGGTTCTAGGAACACCTGTTTTCCTGTCCAGAATATGTTCAGTAGATATCCAGGAACAAGAATTAAAAAGCAGTGCTCAGTGTGGCTTCACAGAAGTACCCGTGCCTTTTTTGTTCATTGTAGGTCATTCTGTAGAGAGCTGGCAGTGTCATCAGTGAGACACTTCCATCGGGCAGTTGGTACCTGTAGCTGCAATGGTCACTGGCTACAGCTAGGTCCATGAAAGTGGGCCTCATTCATTGAGCACATTAAAGTCCGCTTAACTGTGACAAATAAGCTTCAAGGGAAGCCTCTGGGTAGGTTGGAAACTTGAGCCCTTTTCTTCCTTGAAATCACTGCCCAGTGCAAATCTGGAGGTAGACTTCACCGTCCAGAGAAACTGAGTCTTGTGATGTTCGGAGACAGGAGTCAAAGGAAAGAAAGTTGTTTTGCAAATTGCAACCATCCGTACATGTTCTTTTTAATCTGGAGGGTCTTACCTGAGAAATTTATTTAAAGCTAAGGAAAGCATTCAGCTAACACACTTTGCTTTTTAAATAGGATAAAAGTGCCATGTTGCGAGGTCACGAGGCAAACTGTAATCTCCCAAGCGTTCTTCTGACCTCAGAAGCAGTTCAGCAATAAGGATTGCTGGACGTGCTTTCTAAGAAAAAAGTAGTGTCAAATTCCAATCTTCTATTGCTTGGTGATCTCCTGTAGAAAGGCTGACATCTACCCAAGAAAATGAAATCTAATTTAGGTAAGGGAGATATTTTAATGGAATTATTTTTCTTCACAGGAGTCTGTAACAGACTACACTACACCTTCTTCTCATCCTAACACAGTGGCTACTAGCACTACAAAAATGGAGGAGACTTTGGTGACGAACGTAAGTCTATTGCAGTGATCGTCTTGACTTTGAAGACAAGAAACTGTTTTCACACTTCTTTAAAGCACAAAATAGTGCCTTCAGTAAACAAGTCACTAGGGTTTCTTTCATGTTAACTAGCTGTGCATTATTATCCAGTAATCTTACTCTGAAGTACCTTTGGTTTGATTAGCACCTGTTCTGGAATGCTTCAGGTATTTCTCTGTCCTTTGAACAACCACAGTGAGCTGAGAAGCACAGAAAGTGGAGATGTTTCTAAGGACAATTCTAAAAAAACAGAGACAGGCATAAGGAAGGAGCGTGCTCTCAGCAGCGCTTGAGATTTGAACCTGGTACCAGTAGCAAAACTCTGTAGGTGAGTTTGAAGAAAGGCTTTTACAAAGAAAGCAAGTTTGAATGGTAGCCTGAGATCACAGCAGCTGCATGTAAAGGGAACAGCTTCATGGTTTGTGAAAGCAGACAGCAGGCTTTCAGGTGTTTGTTGCTGCAGAGATGAGATGATTGCAGTCCTCAAAGCCAGTGATCTTGACTGTGTGGACATGGTGTAGCGTTTGAGAGGACTAGCTGGGTTGTGGCTTGTAGTGAAATCAAGTTTGTCTTGAGTGTGCTGGGGTGTCAGGAAGCTTGGATCTTGTGTTTTCTGTTGTTTGAATAGTAGAAATAGAATTAGCTCAGAGTTGTGTCACTTGCTGATTGCGGGAAGAAAGGATCATCAAGTAGGATCTCAGGTTTTTATGAAGATGTCATGTGAATTCCATCTAAAATTCTTGTCAGCTTACTGCAGCATCCTTGAGTCCAGTTTTGAAGCAATACCGGTTGAACTTCCTCTTCTGCTGGATTTTCTCATGGTGGTGTGGTTTATGCCTTTGGTGGTTAGCGTGAAAGACTGGTTCTTTCAAATTAATGTTGTTAGTGTACGTTCTCCTGTGGCATATTCGAGTTGGGTTTCCAACACAGGAAAGAGGGGCTCCTGGCCACAAAGGATCTTTGCTATCACCTGTTTCAAAGCTTCGGTGACTCAGTCTTTTGGGTTAGCCGGATCTCACTCAGTGGAAGTCCATTAGCTGTGCTCTGAATGGAGAAAGAGTTAGAAGTAATAGGCTGGCCACTACTACAGTACTTTTGATACATTTCATTTAAAACTTGGAGAAAATCCATCAGTGTTTTCCTAGGCAAAGATAGCAGTAGAGTAATGTCACATTTATTTCCTAAGTTTCACCTCTTTCATGTTTTGAAAGAGAAGATAACTGAATTCAGTTATTGGATGGCAAATCTGTTTTGGTTTGTTCAATGGTCCTGTGACTTTGGAGGTTTATAGCTTCCTCTCTTCAGAAACTGCATCTCAGAGCTCAAGGTCATGAAGCCCCATGTACTGTATTGGTACAAAAGGGGACAAACGTGGCTTGGGAAGAATTTTTGCATATCAATAAACAGCAATGTTACTTTAAAGTAAATCCCAAAGAAGAAAATTGGTATTTGTTTATGCAGAAGACATGGATGCTTTAGAACCTTAGCCTTCAGCCTTTTAACGAGTGCTTAAAAGCATCTCAGCACTTGCTGAATGGCCTTTCCCCACCTACCAGATTTTCACTTTATTTCATCAAAATCTCCCTGCCAAATGCTCAAGCCTTGAAAAAAATGTAACTTAATAAAGCTTGAGCTTTGCTTTTCTGGGGCTTTTGTAGTAGACGTAGTTAGAATGTGATGTGTGTTGCCTGCCTTTCAGGTGCCCCTGCCCCACACCCTTCCCCTCCCTAGGAGGGAGACTCTACAACAGAGCTCCAGCCTAACTCCAGTTTCTCCCGCTACCGTCGACCTCACCCTCAAGGTATGTACCACATCCCTCTAAGGGTCATTTTCTTGCATGCAGGGGAAAAAGTTAATGGAGAACTTGCTGGTGAACCTTTTTTTTAGAGCCTTCCTTTGTTTCCTCTGCTGAACTGCTTTTGCATATAAACGGATGGCTGAAAGACAAGACTCTATCAAAGGATGCATTTAAATTATAAATCTCTAACCCCGTTTTGCTTTAACACTTGGCATCTCAACCAGTCTTGGCTCCCATTGCCCTGAAAAAAAAGATCCTTGCGTTTAAGCATTGTTCCATAGTGTTCATGACAAACCATCAGAATCTGACCGAGGTTTTTTGAGAATTTAGCTTAAAGTGAGTTGCCAGGTTTGGTATTAAAGGCTGTCAGGAGCCGCTTGGTAAGCCGAGCTTGATTTCTTCCTAGCCGTAAGGTTTTGGTGCAGCGAAACCGTGGTTTTGAGTTGGATGGCTGAAGTCCTAATCAGCGTAGGTGGTGTGTTGGTGTCTAAGAGGGGCAGCTTGATCAGCTAGTCAGAAGGTGTTTTTGTTGTGTTATAAATGTCCTGTTGTTTTCTGCTCCCCAGAGTAGAGCAAGTGTGTAGACTATTTTGATGGTGTTTTCCCATTTTGTTGGGTTTTGTTTTTAGTGTGCATTGTATAACTCACTAACACAGAGGTAGGCTCTAGCTTTGCTACTGTATCTTTAGAAGGTTTTGGTCTTTTTTTTCTTTGGTGTCCTAGATCTGCTTTGTGATTGTGACTGCAGGTGACTGAACCAGTAGAAATATTATTGCTGCTTCTAGTATTGAGGAGGAGTGATGTTTCAACTTAGTTTCTCTAAATTTTTAAAAGAAGAAAGGAAACTAGGGATTGGATGCAGAGCTAGCACTATGGAGAAACTTGCCTGTCAGTCCCAGTGAGACTTGATCTCGCTGGCATGGTTTGACAGCTGCTTGCTCGTGTTCTCTACAGATGATGATTATTAATGATCTCTTGTTGAATCTCTGCTTTTCTTATGTTAACACTTTATTTTCGAAAAAACTAGACCAGCAAAAAAATGGGGAAAGGGCTGGAGAGGGACAAGTAATTACACAAAACTCTCATTTTCTATTGCATTCTTTTGTAATAAATTACCATAATCTGACTTTCTGGCGCCTGAAAGTATTTTTCTAAAATAGCAGTCTCCAGCTGTTCAGCAGCTGGATATCTGGTTCACATGTAATACAGGTAGGAAAGTTACTGTAGCGTGATGCTGCAAAGAATGTGACGTTGCTCAGTTACAAAGCAAACTGCAGTGTTTGTGTCATTCATCCTGCAGTTTCTTTTTCCGCTTTCTGGTGCAGTGATTTGATTTCTTCCTTGGTGGATGGTAGATTTTGGATGTGCGCTAACAAAATATGTCAAAGATTCATGTTTTGAGGCTACCTTGAGGAACACTCTGACCAAAGTCTGAATGGAAGGGCATTTGGAAGCAGCTTTGTCTCTTAATTTCTGTATTCCAGCCACTGGAGCTCTGCATCCTTTTTGCAAATGCTGAAGTGTGTTTTGAAGCACCGAGACTATCACTTTCCTAACAGGCTCCAGACAGAGCAGACCTGCTCTTTGTCACCCTCTTCAGTATAATCCGTGCTTCTTGTAAAAGATACTTTTGGGGCAACAGAGAGGACAACATTTCCTTCCTTCGCTTTAAAGAACAAAATCTCCAGGCTCTGCCTCCATAAAGCTAAAAATCTTTCCTCCATCCGCTCTCACAGAAAGCTGTCTGTGAGGAGACTTGGCAGGGGAACTCAGACACAATAGCTCCCACTACTCGGCGTCATTCTGCCAGGGTGTAGGTATAAGGTACTCACATGGAAAGGCTTGTTGGGATCTCTTGTTTCCTCGGAGTAACTTTGCTAAAGAAGCCTTCACTAAGGCAGACATCCTCTTAAGGTCTGAGTTGATAGGACTATGGGCAGGTAAGGAGCTGAGCAAATAAAAATCCAAAGCAATCTTAAATGGAGCTGTGTGGCCCTCTTCCATGTTCTGAGGCTCCGTCTAAAATTCCTGTGTAGGCATCTGGTCCAGAATCTGACACATTTCAGTTTTCTTTTTCTGATGTCTTAAACTTTGGCATACTTAAAGGTACGTATTTGTATTGGCATATTTGTCTCCAGTTAAGTTCTTGGGTAATGCGTACAGGACCATTATTGCGATGTGAAGGCTCCAGTGGGTCCAGGGTGAAGAGATGCCTCAAGCAACTGTGATCTCCAGCTTGTGATCTCCAGCTTGTGCTCTCCTTTTCCCATAACTGAGCGAGCAGTGAAGTTACAGCACTTTCCCTAGCCTCACTTAATTTAGGGCCTCTTACTCCATCATCTGGTCTGTAGATGGTGCTGCGTAGGCGCTCCTGTAGTACTCATCTCTTTTGCATCTTTGTCTGACATAAGAAGTTAGAGATGGTCAAGGAGCTCTCTAAAAACCAAAGCTGTTAGAAAACTCAGGAGTCTGTATGCCCTTTATTGCAAATTGGAAAATGGAAGACAAAATGCAGTAGGTAGACTCTAGTTTTTGCTATCAATCGTTTGTCTTGGACATTGTGAAAGTCACTGATCATAGTAGAAGCTTCTACACATTCTCTGAGACATTCAAACTTCACCTTCTCTTAATACCAATACAGTACAAGACTGTGGGGTGTTTAGCAGTGCCTGTGGGGTTCAGAAGGGAGCTTGTAGGCTTACTTGTACTACACCTTAAGCAAAATCTTTTCCAGCAGATTAGTAACAAATTTTGAAGTTTGCCCTATCTGCAAGAAACAGAACCGGTTTGGAGGAAAATGTTGTGGAAGGGAAACAGAGAATGATGGTCTCAAAAATGAAAATAGGTGACTTCCCTCCAAATGATTTAATATGTAATAGAGTATCCCACCTCCCCTTTATTCTCTTGAGGAACTCAGAACTCCACTTCCCACATGGGTATGTTTTGATCATCTGTTACCCACTTGTTTGGATATTGCTTTGCTTTGTTATCACTTCTGAAGCATCTGGACAAATAACCTAAGTCATGTTTGGTCTGCCCAGACTATGCCTAACTCATGTTAAACAGGGTAGGGTGAAAGTATGACTTTCAGAGACTGCAAATCCCGGCTAGTGGGCTCTGTTGATCCAGGCAGTGAGGTCAGATGTGGTGGTCATACATATTTGCCCCTTTACGTGTACCATTAAAGACAGCACCTGGCTTTGAGAAGCTTACAGCCACTGGAGGAGCAATTTCAGCCTATGACAGCCAGCTCCGAGAGCAAAACCTTTGTTCCGGTGGGGACAGCTGAAAGTTGTAGAGAAGTCTGTGAGGCTCTGTTAGAGCTCTTAAATTAGCGAGTGTAATAGCAGCCCCTCAAAAGCATCAGAGTTCAGATTTGGCATTGCATGTTTACTGTTGCAGTAACCAGATTGTTATTGGTGTGGTAAAACAGTAATTCTTTCCACTTTCGGTGGAAGAGAATTGTGCACAGAGTATTTAAAATGAAGTTTTATCTTCCTTGCTGGGCAAGACTTAACTATTAGAAAAATAGAGGAGCATGAAGCATTTTTAGCATTAACGTAAAGCAGTGCACCCAAGCGGTGTCAGCTCCTGATTGCTTCTGGAACAGCACTTGCTTTGGGAATATAAACTTGACTATCATGTTTACTGAAGCGTGCGTTAGATATTTTTGGTGGTTACTCCAAGTGGATGACTTACCAAGAAAGTAAAGGGCTGTTTCATTTAAATGGCTCAAATAACTTGTAAGTAAAGGACTTCATGGAAATATTTAGAGGTTTTTTTACTTTTTGTTTGCTCACTGTGTCTTTTGCTCTTCATGTCAAACAAAACCAAGCCAAGTTACTGTGAATTCTCTTTTGAGCCTTGAGTGTTAAGATGAACTGTGCACGTGTGCAGTTGGACCAGATAAGACGCTCCAACTTAAGCCCATATGCTTTTTGCATGATCAGTTGCACGATTATGGTGACTTTTAAAAAAGAGGCTCGCATGAAGCCTGAATTGCCTTTTGAACTAAAAAGAATTGTTTAAAGAGGAAGACTGTTGGACTAGTGGAAACTTCCTAATAAATGAGGACATTTGTTTTCTTTTAAATAGATGGAGTCTGCACGCAAAGCATGGGAGAATTCTCCAAATATGGGGGAGAAGAGTTCGCCAGTGACCTCAGCAGCATCTCCCATCGCTGGTGGCAGCGGCAGTAGCAGCAGCAGCAGCAACAACGCTGGGCCAAGCAGTGGTACTTACAGCTCTTTCTCTAGTGCATCAATGCCTCCCATTCCTGTGGCCTCGGTCACACCGACAACTTCGCTGTCAGGTACCAGATGTCAAGGTTGTAGTATCCTGTTGTACTGTTTATGGTTAATGGTTCCGAAGAGATTAGATTCCCTTTGAAAGTACATTTAATGCGCAGCTAACAGGAGTTTTATATTAGTATGAAAACGCCAGATCTGAGCAGCAGCTTCCCAAATACCTTCTAATTAACAAGGAGACACTTCACCTCTTTCACTTCAGTCAGCTGAAAAGAATATTAAGACGACATCTTTCTGCCTAAGCTTCTTACATGGGCTTGAAAGAGGAGGTAAACTTCTCCTGTTGGCTGCCTGGTTGGTTTTAGTTTGTTCAGCTGAATGAAGGCAAGCAAGTAGATTTTGGAGAAGATGGTAGTTGTGATATCCAGCCAGTTGCAGTTCTACTTTCATTTGGCTCTTAGGTTTTGGTGTGAGCTGTCCAAAAGCCTTTGCACTAGGCAGAGCAAGAGCCCAGCTGCTTTTCACAAACAGTGCTGGTTTCCACCTTGGTCCTTTGCAGCAAACAAAAGGTGATACATCTGGTTAAATCTTCACACCTTGGAATATTAGAACATATGCCCAAATCTCAGAAAAAGACCTTCCTTTGGCTCTCGACTGTGAGAGGCACAACCACTGTATGTTGCAGTATTTTGTTGCATAACTAACCAAGATGTCTAGTTCAGTCTTTTCATACGCTCCTATACGTGAGAAGGGAGATGTCTTACAGTTGCAGCACTTCCTGTAGTGAACTCAACAGAATTGTCTGCCCTGCCCATCTTACGTTGATGGAAACAGCTGCATTAAGTTTCAGTGTTCTTTACCAGTTGTGGCTGTGCTTGGGTATCTGTCACAAGCTGACCACTGGAAGGTGAGGCTTTGAAATATCTTTAGCTGGTTTATGATGTTTCGCTTGCTTCTGTCCTAGGTGCTGGAACATACACAACCTCTTCACTGAGTACAAAGACTGCAAGCACCTCCGACCCTCCTAATATATGTAAAGTGAAACCGCAGCAGCTGCAAACAAGCAGCCTAGCTTCTGCCAGTCACTTTTCCCAGCTGAGCTGCATGCCATCCCTCATTGCCCAACAACAGCAAAGTCCCCAGGTCTATGTGTCTCAGTCTGCAGCAGGTAATAGTGTTTGTGGCTGAGAAGCCACGTGTCTGCTTTTTTGGAGTTCTGAAGCTGGAAAGTTGAGTTCGGTTCTGGTTTTATCTGCGGTAAAGACAATGTTGGAGAGCGTTCTGTAAGCAAATATCCGCTAATTGTTTCTTACTCTAAATATGCACGTTTCTATCAGTAAGTATAAAGATAATGCTCTGCTGTCAGCTTGTTGAGGAAAGTAAGTCTGAATCTCTTGATGTACCGTTTTTCTGTTGCAGAATTTTGAATTGCTGCTTAAGACCACGAATGACTTGGTCTTGGCTTCTTTTCGAATTGCTACAGTAGTTTAGAATTGTGGCGCTTTTCTTTAAAGAAAACCCTACATATAGTTAACCTCAGTTACATGACGGTACAGCATGTTCTTCCCTTTTCTTCACCCAAGTGCCTGTTTTGGCCAGAATCTGAGGCTGGTCCCCCAAGAACTGCATGGGACTGTGAAGGTGCATATGCAAGAGTGATGGCTTCTGGGGGTGAATTGGAACAGATACCAAAGCTGGTCAGGCACCCAGCTCTTCAGTTCTATTTCTTCTCCCAGTCTCTCTGGTAGCGTCACACTGAAAAGTACTGCATCTCTGCATGGCTGCATCTCTGACTCTTAATGAAAGCCTTTTTAGCAGGGAGGTGTTTGGAGTCGGATACTAATTGTATTGCTCTTCCTGAGGTACTGCAGCTCAAATCCCAGCATTTTATATGGATACAAGTCATCTCTTCAATACCCAACACGCGCGTTTGGCACCACCTTCTCTTGCTCAACAGCAAGGCTTTCAACCGGGGCTTTCTCAGGTATTTGGGGATTTCTTTTTTCGTTTTTTGTTCCCCTCACTGTTCATATTGTCGCTAAAGATTACTAATGAGATAATGGGAGCAAGGGGGAGTGGGACTATGGACTCTGCAAAACTGAGGTCGTGCCTGTCCTTGCCATTTCATTCTGGTACGTGCAGGTGGTGTTTGACCTGCTGTTCCTGAAAATGAAAGCGTTTGTCATGAAAGTTAAGAGAATAAGCTTTCACTCACAAATATACTTCATGTAAAAGTAGATATTTGCGGGAGTTGTGTATGCGGCTACGTTAGTGCAGGCTTGTTCGACTTTCATAGTACAAAACTGTACGCAATCTTACGCAGTTGTGTGTTTGCAAATCTAAATGATTCATTTAGTGTCTGCTGCTTATTTACAAGGAAAAGTGGAAAATTCAACTAGAAAGTAGTGTTTTGAATGGGACCAGTACCAGTTCTGTGTGCAGCCTTGGCTTTGACATTCTTTGCTTAGTTTTTATAAAGTTACACAAATGCTGGCACACGTTTAACTGTAACTTTTCTACGTGACTTTGAATAATGGTTCCTTCTTTATGCAGCCTGCTTCAGTTCAGCAGATCCCCATTCCCATCTATGCACCTCTGCAAGGACAGCATCAAGCTCAGCTGAGTTTAGGAGCAGCACCAGCTGTTTCACAAGCCCAAGAGTTGTTCAACTCCTCCTTACAACCTTACAGGTAGGTTGCATATGCAGATTTCTTCAGTTTTGAGTGGCAGAATTTCTAGAACTTGCTTCCTTGCAGACTTGTGTTCTGTGCTCAATAGCTGCCTCATCTTTGTGTCTTCCCCAAAATCTCTTTTGTCCATTTGTCTGGCTGAGAACTCTGTGTGGGTTTTCTGGTTAGTCTGCACGTGTGGATGTAGTTGTGAAATCGTGGGTTCAGAAATGATGCATGGTATTCGTATCTTCAGCAAACCAGGCTAAAAAGCAGAAAACATCAGTTTTTCTGTCCCTTCCAGTAACTTGTGTTTATTTTCTAAACAAACCAACACTGGTGTTTTGAAACACTTGGAAATCCTAGTTGAATCCTAGTTTGAATCCCATAGGTGGTAGAAACTTAATTTCAGGGTGTGTTTTAGAATAAAGGCTTCTGTTTGCTTCAGAAGATAATAGGAAGAACAGTATGTCTCAAATGGTATTGACAGCCAGACAAATTTCCCCTGTGAGCCTCTCCAAAGCTTCCTTGCAGTTCCTATCCAGACTGATTCATAGTGGTATAATTCTGACAAATTTAATTAGTTTTACTTGGAGAAAGTTTCTTTGGATATTTAATTACAGGCTTTTGCATATGCTGTAGAAAAACCTGCCTGTTGCAGTGTAGAGGGCTGAAGCCACAGAAGGATTAATTGATTATGTGTGCCTCCTGACTATGCTTCGCTGAATTTGTGGGACCAAATATTGCTTGTCCTGCCACAGCTGACAAAAATTGCTGCAAACAGTTGGCTCGTTGCAGAAACACAATCAGCCTGGCACGTGGTTCAGATTAAATACATGCCTCTGGCTGATCTGGTCACACACAAACCTTGTATTAATGGATTGTGGGCTCTGCTGTTTAGAAGGGTATGAATCCTTTTCTGCTCATCTTTAAAGGCGCAGAGGAGGATAAGCTTTGAGAGGTACAGGTTACTGGTTTTAAAAAAAACTTGTATCAATGGCTGTATTGAAGATAATCCTCTTCATATGTTGGGGACAAGTTTCTCCAGTGCTCTGAGTGCAGCTGTAAGAATGTTTTGCAATGAAGGAAAGATACAGAACAAAGCTAACCCAGGTGTTTGTCAGGCAAGCACGTGGCCACCACGCTAACAGATTAACAGGGATGGTGCTTTGCTGATACATATCAAACAAATGATAAAGTGTGAAATGTTTTTTACCTCAAAAACGCTCCCCTTCGAGCTGAAAAGCTTTGAGAGGGACATTTATTTAATAACTCCTGATTCTTCAGTCTGAAGGTGGCTATTCAGCAGGCTCTTAATGGAAATGTTTGGGTAAATACCCCTGATGGACTCAAACAACATGTCTGTGCTGCTTTTGCTGTACTGGTTTTGGTCTTTGTTTTTTAAACAAGCTGCAACTTCCCCCTGCTGGTGACGAGGGAATTTAATTTCTAGTTAAAATTAAAGGCTGTGATGTTTGTCTGTGTTACTGTTTTGAAGCCAAAACATTGGAAGCTGAAATTGTCAGCATCCAGTGATTTAACTTATAAGTATTGGAAGTTGGGCTGTGTTGATCTGTAAAGCCAAAGGAACAAAGCCGTTTACTCTATGACTAAGTAGAATTACTCGTATGTGGTGCTACCCCACCATCGTACCTTATGGCACAGGAGCAAAGAACTGGTAGCTTCTGTATGTTACAGTTAAGTTATGCAAAACCTGTTTAGCATCTGCATCTAAATAGCTCTGTGTGCTTTAAGATTTAAATAAAGCCTAGTCATTTTTTCCTGTGGCCTTTAGTAGCATCTGTTATTTTGTTGTGTGCAGAGTAAATAGGAAAATCTATACCTTTTCTCAGGTGAAAATCTGTTTAATAGAGCTAAGCATTCTAATTCCATTTAAAGACTATAACCTGTGTTGTTAATTCGTGATGTCTCACTGTTGAGCTCTGACTGCATTTTTGTGTATAATGCTTCAATCTCTTGCAGATCCCAGCAAGCTTTTATGCAAAGTGGTTTGTCTCAGCCATCACCGGTAGTTCTGTCTGGTACAGCCTTGCACAACTTCCCAGCCGTACAACACCAGGAGCTTGCTAAGGCACAGTCAAGTCTGGCATTTCAACAGACTTCTAATACACAACCTATTCCCATCCTATACGAACACCAGCTTGGTCAAGCTTCAGGACTGGGAGGCTCTCAGCTTATTGATACTCACATTCTCCAGGTAGGAGATGCTCCAAAGTGCAAATTCTCTGCAAAGGTTTGATACAGATAATGCAATAATAAAGAAGTGCCGCTCAGCTTAGCGATCATTACGTGATAGTCAAGGTGCCAGGAAACTTCAGATGCCTGGAAGAGAATGTTCTTTTAATTCATAAAGGCGCATTAGCATAATCTCTGAATTGAGGATTGTTCCCCGAGCTACAGGGCTCCTTGCACTTCTGTCACTAATTGGAGCTTCGGGTTTCATTTCTGTTACGGTAGGGGATAAAGGGCTGTTCTACCACATGCAGGTGAGAGCTTTATCACAAACTGAAACCTTCAGGTTGTCAGCTTCTTGTGCTGTGGTTTCTAACTGCAAGGGTCGAAGTACAGAATGATGTGCTGTGCTGTCTCAGAACTGCTCTCCTAAGTATTCTTTATGTAATGGTGCCTCTCCCCTTCCTAGGCCAGAGCTACACTCACTCAGGCTTCAAATCTGTACTCTGGGCAAGTACAACAGCCTGGCCAGAGCAATTTCTACAACACTGCACAGTCTCCCAGTGCTCTCCAGCAGGTAAACTATGGCATGGTAAATTTCCTGAATTGTATTCTTCTTAAAAGCATGTTGTTGAGATGGTTTTTATGCGCTGGGGCTGAAGGTTAAGGCTCAGGCCATCTTTAATTCTTCCAAAATGCAAGACTGAAAACTGGTAGCAAAGGAGAGCTCCTGCAGCAGCACTGAAAAACTGAATTGCTGAGAAGCTGGATGGCCTACAAGTTCATGTTGATGATTTGTTCTGGCACCCTTCTCTTAAATGGTTCATTTTTCAGTGACAGGCAAAGATTTAGTTGGCACAGTGATGTTGCCAGTTGATTGAGGCATATGCTGCCTTTATGGGCAGCATATTTATAACCTTTTGGTTAGTGATGGTGGAGAGGGGCAGACAAAACCCAGGGGCTTAGTGCAGCCCAATTGCTAACACCAAATCTCATTGAGGTGAAACCTCATTATTATAACAGCCTACTTCATGCACATGAAAAGTTGCCAAGGCAGAAATCTAGGAGAGTCTTTAAAAATTGGATCTTATCTGTTGGAAATCTAACATAAATAGTGGCCTTCGTGTATGTGTTACTGGTGGGTTTGTACTTTTTTTCCAGGTGACAGTACCTTTGCCAGGATCCCAGATTTCTCTGCCCAACTTTGGATCCACAGCACAGCCACTTATTGCCCTACCCCAGTCTTTACAACCACCACTACAGCACACGCCTCCACAAGCGCAGGCTCAAAATCTGAGCAGACCTGCACAAGTAACCCAGCCTTTCAGAGGACTGATCCCAGCAGGAACTCAGCACAGCATGATCGCTGCAACTGGAAAGGTGACGGTATTGGTAGATCTGCGGTACAGAAACTAATACAAAGCACAGCTGTGTGATGTTTTGTAGAACCAGCACAGCAACCCAGGCTGACTCTTGCATCTAAAAATCTGCCTTGACTTGAAAAAGTAGAGAGGGAAGATAGAAAAGTCAGTTAGGCTTAGATCCTTAGGGGCTGGAATCTGTGCATTTTGTAAAGGTTTAGCTGAGTTTTTGTAGCTAACTTGATAGCAGCCCATTTGCACTGTAGAAGTAACCTAGTCTGATCATGACTTCCTGGACTAGTAGGATATTTCATGTAGAAAATAGTACAGAGAGTTGTTAGAGCAGCAGGCGAACAACGCTATGCTGGTTGGGTGTAGTGGCACTGGCAGGGCTGGTCTCTGGTTCTGGTCATGAATGTGTTTGTCACTTTGTTCTGGTCTCATGCTGGAGCAAACTGTATGGGATCAAGTCTTCCCAGTGCAGCAAACTGGAGTTTTAGGAGCTTCAATGGACTCTCTGTCAGCTGTGACCTTAAACCAGAATCAAACTCTACTAATGTTGCTGGGAGTCTGCTTTTCTAACTAGCCCAGCAAGGTGTGTGCTGAGAACTTAGCTTATGAAGGAAGAAAATGCTCTTTGAGTGACAGCTCCAGTAAGGAGATAACACTGAAGTGGTGCAAGAAACTTGAGTATCTAGGAGGGAATTCTCTCGTTTATCTAGAGCTGCTGCAGTAATTGCTAATGAGGGGATGTGGGGAGCTGGCTTCCAGTCACAGGGTGCCTTGTCTTCGATGGTATCGCAGGTTTCTAGGCACCTGGGATATTTGGATAGCGTGCAGCACAACGCAGTTGCAGCGTACTTTCAGGTGGGCAGCGGGTGGTAACGCTGGACACAAGCACAGCTAAGCTTGCTGTCAGATACAGCAAGGTCTTTCCCCAGCACAGGGAGTAGTCTAGCTCTGGAGCTGCATCTGAAATCCTTACAGCTTGTGGTCTAGATTTTAGGGTGTGTTTGAGTATAAAATGCCCCTGCTGTCCCAATGGTTTGCAGCTGTGGTAAGAGAAATTTCTTAGGCTTGGTCAGATCTTGGACAGTCATGGCAACCAGAATTCCACATCACCTGGATGAAGTTGTTGTCCGGAGTACGTGGTGATTTTTGTACCATGCGGTGTCGTAGGATCTAGCCAAACTTCTTCACCTTTATAATTTTTATGAGCTCATCTTCCAAGAGCGGTGTACAGTTGCTGCTACAGTTCTTACTTTCAAAAATGATTGCTCAGGAAGCACTGCAGTGGGATTGGTGACCTTAGGTGACTTTCCTGCCCTGTGTTCAGTGTTCCATCGTGTTCCTGCTAAAGAAACTGAACTTAGAACAACCACTCACTTTTGTCTGATTTATTGTTGCTGTTGTGCTTCATGGCTGTGTGTGGAAAGATAATGTTCCAGCGACTAATTTATCTGCAAAATAATACGCGAGATTCATTGCTCCAGTCAGAGTCTGGAGACTTTGTGTGTGAATGACAGCTCCATTTTTGCTGTGCTTTTGTTTTTTTCATAGAACCAGATTATTTTGTGGCATTCTTCAACTTTTTTCAGGATTATATCTAAATATTTTCATGTAATAACTGAGATGGGGAAGGAAATTTTGACCCTGAAATATTTTTTTTTTTTAAGGCCGAATATGTGAAATGAGTCAAATCCCCTTTCACTATGCAGGAAGATCAAATTAGAAAGCCAGTACTATCACTGGAAGTGCCAAATAGTGCAGGAAAGTTGTACATGCCCGTGGTGCTGGGGTTGTCCTAATTATAAGAAGCTGTTTGCATCTGTCTTTCACCTCCACTTAAGTGACCTATTTTCATTGAGAAAAATGTGAGGTAAATGTCGTTTACTAACGCAGTTCTTTGATCTGGAATTGACGCACCAATTGCTGTGTCTTTCAGATATCAGAAATGGACCTGAAGGCCTTTGGAGGTGGCATTGATGTTAAACCTGGAACACCACCAGTTACTGGTAGAAGTACTACTCCAACCTCCAGTCCCTTCCGGTAAATCTCTTAAGTTCAAATTCCTTGAACTCAGAACTAGAAAACGTACCTAGTCATGCATGATGAACCAGTTCTGAAAGGTATGAGGTGAGGGGCTACTGAGGTAAAACACGATGCTTAATCCTAGCTTAAAAGCAGCATTCCAGTAGTCATCAGGTCTGCTATAGTTGGCCAGAAGTACATAGCTCTCAAAACAGTAAAAAAATTTTGATTAAATGAAACTAAACAAGTCACGTAAAATAACCTGGGATTGTATCAGGAAAACAGAAGTGGTAGGGAAGATGTGCTTTGGGATGAAACCCTGGCAGTTCATCTTAATTGGGGCGCTCAAGGTAAAACCACTTGCAAGGCTTACACCACGGTTTTGGTGACAACTCTGTTAGATACCGAAGAACTGTTGCAAGACCTGTAAGCTTCTCGCAGTGCAGTCAGGAAGATGCTCGCAGGTTTGCTTGGTTAATTGACAGAGTTAGCAGAATCTCGCTTGTGCAGATGCGCTTCACAGTAAACCTGTTGGGCTGCTCGTGGGTGAAGTTACGAGAGGGTTGAAGGGACGTGAAAATGGAACTTTGCTACGAGGTAGTTTTCTCTTTGGAAGCTGCGTTCCCATGCACTGTAACCGTATCTGGTGGCTTTCACCGTAAGACTGTTCAGGCATTTCTAGTGAAGTAAAAATGAGAGTTTGAACTCGGTGCCGAAGTCCAGTACTTCACGTAAGAAAAAAATGGAGGGGTGAGGAAATTCAAGAAACTTGAATTTGCAAGCTAGTCAGCATTTAGGACAGGTGACTGGATGGTATCTTGGAGATTGTACACGAGATGTCTCTTCTAGCCACCATAGCAGGGCTTGTCATCATCTTTTGCTTTTAAGTGTAAAGGTACTGCGAAGATGAACAAAACCATAATAGACCTCAGGAGTTCAAAGGGAAAACTAAAGAGGGACTTCTTTAAGCTTACCAAACGTTGGTGTGTGAGTTGCGCTGGCATCCTTGCCACTGGTGCCCCGCTGTCGATTTGAAGTGAAGGAGGTGTATCGCCTGCACGCTCTGCATGAGGACGCTGCAGGTCGAGCTCCTAAAGAAGGCTGCTCGCTCTTTCCTGAGGGCTGTTCGGTGCCCTTCCCCCAGATAATCCTTCAGCCTTCATTTGATTCATGGTGATTCGACACCTCTTAATTTGCAATGGAGGGTCATGGGCTTAGCCAAGTAAAATGGGGGGAGAGCGTTCTCTCTGAATTCTTGAAATGCGTTCAAGTGCGTTTTGAAGCATTTGACAACGGGTCAGAGTGGAAGCAGCTGCACATGGCAGCTTCTGCTGCACATGCTTCATCCCTGCTGTGACAAGCTCTGAACTTGACACGACAGAGCAAACAGTGTAAAGGGGTAGGACTTAACATAAGGTAACGGGGCAGGAAGGGGAGCATGCTTTTAAGATCATTGTTCATGTTATAAATACTTTAGGGAAGGGCCTCTCTCGTACAGACCTCACCCTGGAATCTTTCCATATCCTGAACATTTCTGATTATGGTTTCTCTTTGTAATCTTGAGTTCTGAGTTTGAAACTAACAGCAGATATCTGATACCAGCTTCTCTAAGAGACTATTTTTTCTCCCTCCGATGTTGAATTTCTAGTGAACCTGTAACTAAAGGCAGAGGTATCTGAATGAGAGCAGCGTGATTCTAACTGGTGTTCTTTTCTTTAGGGCCAGCTCTACAAGTCCTAACAATCAGTCCAATAAAATGAACAGCATTGTCTACCAGAAGCAGTTTCAGTCGGCAGCTGCCGCTGTCAGAATGACACAGCCGTTTCCTGCACAGTTTGCACCACAGGTAGGTGACTGGTGGCTTCCTACAAACAAATCCCTTTTCTCTGTGTGACCTGGAGACTCTGTAACTCAGCTGTGGTTCCTCAAGCTTATCGTGGGGAGATACAAAATGGAATCTTTAAAATGAAGTGGTGTGAGAAAACTGATTTCAAGATCAAAGCCCCAAAAAAGTCCCTCTCTGATGTTGCTAACAGTAGTGCAGATTTTGTGGAGTGTTTAATTCCGAGTTCTGTGCACACTGAGGAATTCAATACTAATTGTGAATGATGTAGAACAGATGGATGTTCTGCTGACTTCCCTGTGCAGCTGTAACGCACCTCATCCTGCAAAATCCGATGATTCGGATGGGGAAGGGGAGAAGCTTCATGTCTCAGAAGGGTCCCAGTGCATATTTTAAAAGTTTACAGACGAAGCAGATGTGCAGTTGTTGGAGGTGCAGCTCTGAAGTACCGATGGAGCAGTTCAGGTTGGAAAGGATCTCTGGAGGTCATACACAGTCCACACAAAG
This sequence comes from Buceros rhinoceros silvestris, assembly GCF_000710305.1. Classification (NCBI taxonomy): domain Eukaryota; kingdom Metazoa; phylum Chordata; class Aves; order Bucerotiformes; family Bucerotidae; genus Buceros; species Buceros rhinoceros. The sequence continues at coordinate 4,678 of NW_010412148.1, read as the reverse complement.
CAGGGCTGATGGCAGAGGGGTTGATTTGCTTCTGGCATTCCAGGGAGCGTAGCTCACGAGGGTGGTGCATCCCTGCTACACGAGACTGCAGGCAGGCTGCTAGGGAAACGTAGCCTCTGTGAAAACGTAGGATGTTTCTGTCTCTCGCTTAGCATTTGGAGTGTTTGACTGCAGGGCTTGAGACTGGATTTCTGGATTGCCACTAGCAGAAACTGCCTGGCCTTTCCAGGGCTGCCTTTCACTAGTGATTCCTCCACTGCCTTGCATGGGCCTTCTCCCTTACACCGTGCTCGTTTGCCGTGGTTGGTGTTAATTTCAGGCACAGCAGCACTACAGAGATGTTTTTTTCTGGAGTTCAAGGGTGGCCTCTCTTGTCAAGAAAGTAGGCTTTTATGTTACCAGTTTGACAGCAGAGCAGCAACTTTTCCCCCTTTAAGATAATGCCAACCTGCAATCGAGTTGGCAATTTTCTAATTGCAAAATGTCTCTTTTTGTTGTTTTTCCCCCACTTAGATCCTCTCTCAGCCTAACCTGCTCCCTCCATTGGTAAGAGCCCCATATACTAACACCTTCCCAGCGCCTGTTCAGAGGCTGCCAATAGTACTGCATAGTCAGATGCCGTCTCAGATGACCACAGGCCTTATGAGCCACCCTCATTTACCACGTGTGGCCAGAGGTCTTTGTGGATCAGTATCTGGAGCCAGAGGCAATCAGGCCCAGGCTGCGATGAAGGCTGAACGAGACACAAAGGTTAGTATTTGAACAGCAGTGCTGTTAACACCAGTTCAGTCTTGACAGCTTGTAGGGCAGGAATGTGTCTGCAAATCGTGTCTTAATTAAAATGCCTCTGGACCCAAAGCTGGTAGCCGGGCCTTTAACAGCTGAACACAGACCTTCTCTAGCCCTGTGGTTTTTAACAAGAACTTGAGACTAAAACATTTGTAGGGAGCTTCCTTTCTCGGATGGTCTCGTGGTCAGCGGTTGCGAAGCTGCTGCTGCTGCCAAAGGCAGTCTGACAGCTAGGTCTCAAGAGCCCGGATTTTTTGAATGAGTGGTGACGCCTACACACCTGGCTGTTCGCTCTCATTCCGCATCTGCCTCCCCAGCTCTGAGCAGCCGTACAAACCATCCTGTTCTAGCCAGCCTCGCTCATTGCTGACTCTGGAGACTTGTTTCCGCATGGTTTGAAATGCCTGTGATGAACTCTGTGTAGAATGCAGTAACGTGGAGCACTCCGCAGAAGAGGAGGATGCATTCAGTAGCACGTGATGACAAGAGATACCTGGCTTGTTGAGGCACTTTGGGACCCTTCAGGTTGAGGCAAACTCTTCTTACCCAGACAGGACTGCGGTATGGGGTGTCTGTGTCGGGACACCCTTGTATGTGTAGCCTGTTTTCTGCAGAGCAAGTTGCTTGTATGAAGAGATGGTACTAAGGAGCTCTTTCACCTTCTGTCTTCCATGGTATCCCACACACTGAGGTGTAAAAGCAGAAGAGTGTGTGTTTTTCCTGGTTAAGTCTGGTTGTAGAATTGACTAGCCCTTAAGTTCTAGGTATTTGGTCCATTTAGTTTTCTACTAGCAGCTGATGCTGGTGTAGACTTACCAGGCGGTGCTTAGCATATTGTCTGGAGTCCGTATTACGAATTTAACGTGGCCAGTCGTAGCAAATGCTCATACACCCTCCTGGTTTTCTGAATCCCCCCGCAAACACTGCTCAGAAGAATGAGTTATTCTGGCATGCTTGGCTACTTGTGATCCAGTCATCCAGCCTTCTAGCCTTAACCTCAGGGGATGGCTGAAATCTGTGCAAAAGGCTTAGGAGTCCACCAGGCTCCAGTAAAACCAGATTTTTGCTGCAGTCCTGCACACCAGAGTTAGCAGGTTTGTTTTATATTCTGTTGCTGGTTGAGTTACTTGGAGCAACTACACAGTATTAAAGCCAAGACCTCTTGTTCCAGGCTTTTGCAGTTTTGTCCCCTCCGTGTTTTGTCATCGTCCCCCCTCCCAGCCCCATTTTCTGCAAAAAAAAAAAAAAACATAAAATGCTTAGAGAGATACATGAAGGCTTAGCTTATTGGGGTTCCTTGTGTTAAGACACGCCATTTAAATTTTTAAAAAGGCGTTTGACTGCATTGGGCTTAATCGTGCAGCTTCAAAAACACTGAACTCTTAATGCAACTCGGGCTTTGCCTGAGCCGGGGCAGGAGAGCTGAGTGCTTGGCTGGAAGCGGCTGGTCTGCCCAGGGCTTTGCTGACAAGTGGAAGAACCGTCCAGTGCAGAACCGTAACCGAAACAGGTCGTCACGAGGGCTGGATTTCCCAGCTGCAAGGCAGGGTTCCCGGTGGCAGTCAGAGGAGGGGCTGAAGGAAGCCAGGCCGTGGTTTTGCTGCCTGGGATGAGCGCCCGCGTCGAGTGGGAAGCAGATAAGGCTTCAGCTTACGTGTAACGCAGCCTTGAACCCGCTTCACTTGTATCCCCGTTGTGGACTCTGAAGTCTGTGTCCAGAACAGAGGGAAAAAGTGTGGGTGCTCAGACCAGGTTCTGCTGCTGTGATACAGCCACTGCGCTGGAGAAGTCCCAGGGGAGTGACAGCTGGCAAGGCCTTGGGGCAGACAGTAGTGTCAGGGCTCGGGCACGTGCCTCTGGGCGTGGAGTTTTGCCGAGGAGCAAAGCTTCGGTTTGAGCCTACGGCAGGCAGTGTTTTTGCTTTTTACGCTCTGCAACAGTAGTGGCCTAAACAGACGTAGATAATGCTTCAAACTGTTGTCCTTGATCCTCTTTTCTGGGGTGAAGATTAGGAGAAGCAAGGGAAGCGTAGGCGTGATGTTAGGCTGCTGCTGAGGAGCCAAGCGCCCAGATGTGGCAAAGCCACGGGATGGACACTGCCTTTCCAGGAAAGTCTGGCCACTGCTGTCAGTCCTTCCTCTTTGGTTTAGGAAGTACTTTTGTGAAGTCGCTCTTATTCCGGTGCCCTCTCTTCAGTGAACTTATTTTCTCCCTTTCTTAAGGCAAAGCAGAGAGCAGAGGTACTTCAGTCCACCCAGAGGTTCTTTTCTGAGCAGCAGCAGCAGCAGCAGAGCAAACCCATAGGAGGCAAAGCGCAGAAAGTGGACGAGAACGGGAGCAAACCCACCGAGGCCATTGCTGACTCCTCAGGAGCCTGCCAGGACAAAGCCGAGGAGAAGCCCACCCCTGCGCCGGCTGCGGCCACGAAACCTGTCAGGACTGGACCAATCAAACCTCAGGCAATCAAAACCGAAGAAACAAAATCTGAGAGGCTGTGTTCCTGGGGAGGGGGGGGGAGAGGGGGGCGGGGAGGATGACAGCAGCATGGATTTGTAGCCCAAAGGACGAGACATCAGTCCTCTCCCTGCAGGGCTCCGAACGGCGTAAAGGGGACATGGAAGCTCTCGGCAGTTACAGTGTGAGCTGCTGCGTATCCAGCTGAGCTTCCGGGCTCTTTGGGCTTGTATCTTCTCTCACAGCATGAGGCTGCTTTTGGTGTGTGCACGTTCTACACGTGTGCGCGTGTTTTGGCTTACACACCTGCTTCTCCAAGTGAAAAAAAAATGAGTTATAGCAGTGGTGGGGAAGAAAGTGGTTGTGGAGGCATGTTCCTAGCTGACACGATAAATACTCTTATCTTCTTGAGGCTCTGATCTTCAGCTGCTATTTATCTTTTTATAAACCCGTGAGTGTGAGAACTGCAGATCTGAAGATGGTGCTGGGCCAAGTAACGCGTGTTAAGTTTTTAGCGTCTTAAGAAGCTTCTATCTTGTAACAAACGAGGGATTCGTGTAGCTGGCAAAGTCGCCTTTGCCGCACGATGCCTAACCTACCGTACCGGAGGGTAACGCCGGCGGTGTCCGAGCTCCCTCGGAAGGCAGAGCTTTGCTGGCTGCCGCTGCTTGGATGACAATATACTGTATGTAGATCACCGTATGAAAACGCTGCGTGGCCACCGTGTTCTCTACGCCCGCTCCCCCCTCAGCCGCTCGCCTCTGCCGTCGGAGGGCTCATCGCATCGATAGCCGGGTTTGTTCCGTTCACCTCTGTCCAGCTGTCGTTCTCTGACGCGAGTGATCTTTAAACGGTTTCCAGCTTATGTCTGTATAGAGCAACGAGCACTTAGGGCCGTGCCACAAGAATAAAAGAAACCTGACCGGATTAAAGAGAGCTTTCTCTCAAAGGTGCGTTCTTTCTATCAGAGCTGCGCCGCACCACCTCCCTGCCCACAGCGTGCTGGAAAGTAGAGTCGAGTCCAATAAATGCCTTTTTAATCGTATCCTCTAGTATTCTAGCTGTAGGACAGTACTGTATGATACTTCTGTGAATGTAAGATACCCTGTACCTGCTTATGATCTGTAGTAGTGACTGTGCTATACTGGAGCTGTTTTTAATAATGTTATTCTAGAGGTTTTTTTCCAGACAATGATTGAAAAAGCTAATAAAAAGCACCAGGTACCACATCAGTAGCAGAATTTGCTGGTTTTTTTCTGGGATTTTTTTTTTCCTTACTTTTTTTTTTGGTTTTGGAAGGAAGAGTGAGTTGAAAGTCTAATGTGTATAATTTTGTTCAGATGACTGCAGAAGCTGGAAAGGCTGTTGCTGCTATTGATGCCTAGTGAATTGCTCTTGGTTATCTTTTTATATAAATATATATATATAATTTGAA
>NW_010412147.1:64688-76152 GCF_000710305.1 Buceros rhinoceros silvestris | reverse complement strand
ATAAATGATGGCTCGTTCCCGCGTCGTGTTTGCAGGGCGGGTGTGTGACTGCTCGGCGTGCCTCAGGCCGCGAGTGTGAGCGTAATGAGGACGGGGACACGTCCAGTATGAGGCCTGTGTGAAAGACGTGTTACAACACTTACTGTGCGATTCATCCTGGGGGTCATCCTCCTCAATGACCTTTTAAAAGAAATATGTTCTGAAATCCCTCGTCAGAGTCTGTGGGAAGGCACAGATGTTTACAGATGTTAGACAGCACTTGAAATTACACTATGATTCTACTTGGTGACAGAAAGCTCAAGTCCCATTCTATCCGCACCGGAACGGGAAATGTACGTTTAATGCTGCTCTTTTTGCAGCCCTTTCACTAGAGAGAGAAAATCCAGCACAGTCACGAGGCAGTGTGGAAGGCTGTGAAGCTGGAGCATCCCAAGCACCTCTGAAGCTCACAAAGCAGAACAACATCTTGGTGAGTTATCACTAAGCTACAGATAAAACATGTAATTGAAAATACATTAGTAGCTGCCAATGGCAATTCCAGGCAGGATTTAGGATCTGTTCTGTTAATGTTGTGCAGTTCACGTGTCATGTACATGAAACAAAAGGTATTTTCCAGTTTAAGGATGAGTGAAATGTAGCAGTGGAAGATTTCAGTCTCTCTCTTTGCACACATGCACTTTACTCTAGCAATAACATAATTGTCAAGAGACAAGCTTCTCCAGCAGGGAGGAGGGTGTGTGGAGATTACTCACACACGTGTTTTAACTAATTTCTCACAACCCTACAGAACAACTAGATTGTACAACAGCTGGGTGGCACAGGGTGGGAGCAGGGCTCGGCAGCATCAACAAGCTTTTCTGCCAGAACACGCTTAAATTCAGAATCACACCTCAGTGAGTACTTTCATTACTGTTTAGGTTCCTGTGTCTTCACGTTCCAGTCATACTAACTCCCCGAATGCCTGGCCAGTCAGCACAACCTGTCTAGCAGTAGGAAAAACATGGCATCTGCATAAAGTTTGTCCATAGGAGAGACAAGGCAAAATAGAGGCAACGAAGGTGAGGAAGGTCCCCAGCTTAACACACCTGCATTGCTCCAGAGGCCTTAGTGCTTCACATAAGCAACAGATGTTTCCTAAAGCTGTGCCTCTGAAGAAGGCAATACTTTGTCCAACATTTTTTCCTGACGTATTTCTTTTTGGTTATGACATGAACAGAATTAAAAATGTTAGGCTAGATGCTCCATTCCCACATTAAAAGTAGTGGGAGGGACTTCATAATAAAAACACATCTATGAGAGGCTTCCTTAGTAATCTTACCCTGCTGGCAGAGCGATTGTTGTCCTTGCCCCGGGGCAAGCTGCTCTGAGGAGGCTGATGTGAACACATGGGTGCTCTGCGTGCCGTTCCTCATCCAGAGCCCTGGAACTCTCCGTGCAGGCCTGGATCAGGATGTTTCAATGTCGGATACCAGATTGACCTATGGCTGCAGTCACAGGTTTTTCAGTGAACTCTCTCTCACATAGCTGCAGCACCTGACACAGTATCAGCCTAGCACTCCCAGAGCATACAAAGACTACGGGGGAACATAACTTCCTCTTGCGCATCACCCCACCCCAGGGAAAGAACCATTTCTCACAGGGCTTCAAGTAAGCAAAAGGTGTGGCTTGCAATTAACTGGGGCCACAGATAGAAACGTTTTGATAATGACCTCAATAGACAGGTAAATCTTTCAGCGCTAGCAACTGAAACCTTGACATTGGATGACACATTTTAAAATCAGCCTCAGAGCAATGAACAGCCCAAAGAGGAATATATAGCTACTTTGGAAAGCATGAATGCAGATTAAACCCAGTCAATACAGAAGGCAGAGTTACTCTTAAACTCTTCTGGTCCTCAGATCTGCTTTTCTAGAAGAAAAGCACTTTAAGAACATGACAGACGCTTTGCTCTTGAGCACACTCGAGCAGACCTCAGTAGAGCTCATATATACCTGAGTGAGCAGGAGCTCACTCGAGTGAACAGGCCTGTCCCAAATCTGTTACAGCTTACCCACTTCACAGCAGGACCATCACCCAGTTGTCTTTGTAAAGCTAAACCCCAACAAAACCAGGAAAAGGCAAGGTTTAAGAGTAGCTGGATCTTGTAGATCCTATCCACAGGGACCCCGAATTAGCAATTGTCTTTAGGTAGAAGCTTTTCCTTCTGATAAATACATCCACAGAATCCTGATTTCTAAGAGCGGGTGTTTTTAGAACGACAGGACAGAATCATTCTTTAAATCATGAGAAGTCTGATCTGTTGGAGAGCTAGATTAAATAGAAGAGCTTGAAAATTAATCTCCCCATTCTGTCACTGCAGGGTAAATCTTGCTTTCCACTCGTACTTCCAATGTGAAAATCTCCAAATGGTTCTCAGAGCACCACAGACACCCCTCAGCCTGCTCGAGGGAACTCTCCTTTCTCCTGTCACTTCTAAAGCGTGGCTCTGTCCCACAAGCAAAATCCGAGCTCCTCCATGACCCTGCCTCTGAGATCTTGACTCAGGCATTTTCTTTCTCTACTCTGCTTGGGAGTATCAGATGTCCCCACCCCTGAGCACAGCTCAGTTCCTCTCAGAGGAGGAGAGATCTGCCTCTTCCCCCAGTAATCCAGAACAGAGACACCCTCCTCGCAGCCGCCTTCATGGCCTGCAAAAGTCCCAGCAACAGAGTATGGCAGGCAGTACTTCGCAGTGACTAAGTGTTCATCGCAGACGCAAGCAGGGGAAATCTGGGACAGTGCTTATCACGACTGAACAGGGACTTGAGTTTTTCTTTGAGACTATCCTTTTTGTTTACATGGGCTGTAGAAAAGTCACATTGTCTTAAGCATAGCTGTTTTTAAGAAGCAGGAGTCGTTTTATCTGGTCAAAATTCAAAGAGACACTCAACTGCACTGAACATAAACATGCTCTTACCATTTTATTAGGCAAGTTCCTTCTAGAAGCACTAGGACCAGTCCTATCTGCCCTGCAAAAGTCCCAGCAACAGAGTATGGCAGGCAGTACTTCGCAGTGACTAAGTGTTCATCGCAGACGCAAGCAGGGGAAATCTGGGACAGTGCTTATCACGACTGAACAGGGACTTGAGTTTTTCTTTGAGACTATCCTTTTTGTTTACATGGGCTGTAGAAAAGTCACATTGAAAGAGACATAGCTGTTTTTAAGAAGCAGGAGTCGTTTTATCTGGTCAAAATTCAAAGAGACTCTCAAAGAGACACTCAACTGCACTGAACATAAATATGCTTTTACCATTTTATTAGGCAAGCTCCTTCTAGAAGCACTAGGACTAGTCCTATCTTCCTGTCACACCTTTCCCCTGCTGCATTTCATTCGCATATATGTGCAGATACACCCAACTACTCAAACAAAATGCAATAAATCAAAGAGACACTCAACTGCACTGAACATAAACATGCTCTTACCATTTTATTAGGCAAGTTCCTTCTAGAAGCACTAGGACCAGTCCTATCTTCCTGTCACACCTTTCCCCTGCTGCATTTCATTCGCATATATGTGCAGATACACCCAACTACTCAAACAAAATGCAATAAAGCCTCTACCCAGCTTTGGATCTGCTTAAACTGGCAGCGAAGACACACAGTACACTGGGAATTATCTGTTAAGCATTCTTGAGAAGATACTATTAAATAAAACAAGAAAGGTAGGAAAAAACTTACAGCAGGTCCTCTAAGATGGCTCAGGCAAGAGCTCAATACCTCGTTTCTTGTCAGGTTACTGTTTGTTTTGCACTGCATTTAAATACCGAACAATGCTGTCAGGAAGAACTCTTACGTTGTTATCCCAGTATTTCTCCAAGCAGCGTAAGGCAGTCATTCCCCAGCAAAACTTCCACAGAGGTAGGTTCTGGTGACAGAATGCATTTAAAACCGATGGCCAGATGGTGGCACAGTAAATGCCTCTTATGAAGGGCTGTACGTGTCTATTAGAAATATTCCTTGTTCCATATGCGTATCACAGAGGATTAGACACACAGACACGCTCCTCACACACAACCACCACCTCCCCAAACACATCAGCAGAGTATTTACTACCAAATCCAGGAGGAGTTTGTGATTCTAACATTGTCCCCATTAATGAGAAAAATGTCACTATACGAAAGCTCTTTTTTTCCCCCCTCCCCCTCCTCCTTTATCAAATCCTTCAAACAGCTGATGAGTAGCTTTTATAGATTGGAGAGTCAGATAGAGTTCTGAATCTATTATTTTACTAAAACCCCAGGGGTCAACTTATCACCTGAAAACCATTTTACATGGACAATTTGACTTTCATGTGGAGTGTCAGAACATACCCTAGATGGAAATCTAAAATAAATTATATGGAATACTGCCGCCTTTGTGCTGAAATTTATCGGTCCCACACTACAATAATTTTGAAAATTGTATCCCATAAGCTACAGTGCTGAGATATTACTAACTGCTTGAACTGAAAGGGCAGTTCTGATTGGCTGCTCTAAAGTCTATGGACAAAGACTAATTTCTATTGAACCACATGCTTATCCAGAGCTGTTTTGCACCATTCCAAGTTGCCAGCTTTATTTTCTCCCGGAGCACACTGCCCATTTTATTGCTGTCATCCTCAGTATTCACTGTCATTTTGGTAAATCTGTTCCAGAAGCTAAGAATACATTACGCTCCCGCTAACGTGGTTGCCAAGACAGTCACACCCAAGAGAGAGGGAGGGAGGGGGATCCACTTGTACCTCTTATCATCCTAATACAGGTTATTTTCTTCACTAAACAAGCATCCAGTCTCTGAATGCATCATGTGATGAATCACATGATAAGCAGATCTGTTTCATGGCCCACACTTTCTTAATCACTTCTGCTGCCATACTTTTGAAATAATATTATTTCATAATGTGTTGGAGCTTTGGTGAATGCTCCTTTTTACATCTATCAGTAGAATTTTTAGAAACCACCCAACTGATTTCAAGAGCCTAAAATCTTTATAACCGAGGAGGTACTGAAAATGTTAATGATCCAGCTGCTGGACTATTGTTTGATTGAGATTTCCAGCTAGGCAGAAAAACCTTATCTAGGCATAACGTGTAGAGACACAAGAATGGAAACCTGGGGTAAAAGAAGTTTCTTTTCTGCACCCAGTAACCTAATACAACAGCTAAAATACCACAACACAACCAGAAGAAAAGGAAGAATCAGAATCCTAGTAATAAATTCTACTACCTCATTTTCATTCATAGAACACAGTAGCCTTCATAAACTGAAAGCAATTGCTAAAAAGGAAGTTCTGACCTGCACATCCAAGTTTCTAGACAGCACTATTTTCACTTTTTTAGCTAAAAGATATCAAGCCTCTCCAAGAGGCTTTCGGACTTATGACAATTCACTCTGAGTAAACAACCTATCCCTTCTGGCTCAGTAAGGCCATTGCCAAGCAGGGATTTGAAAACCAAGATTTGGCAGGTCTCTTCCAAACCCTTTACTGCCTGGCTCTGCGACATCTGTCTGAGAATCAGCAGGAGCCTGTCAGTAAATGAACACTCCATTGCGAAGGTGCAGTCGCAGCCTTTCAGGGAGAGCAGTGGCTGGTTCACTGGAACCTGCGTTCACTTTCTCTCACACTAGCCAACTTCCCAAGGGTCTTCCTCAAGGATCTGGAGGAGCTCTGCCAGTTTGCCTGGAAGTGGTAGGGGTCTGTTCAGAGCTTGGCTTTGCTGGTGCCTAAGCTTTGTATGAGAGTTGGTGCCAAGGCCGTGCTGAATAGTATAACATCCAAGTTCAGCAATTAAATGACTACTATGCTGAAGACAGTTCATTATTGAGGTAATCTAGAGTTACACTTCTACTGAAATAAATACCACGTTTTAGAGAATTTGTGCAGTCAGCTGGAACAACTGGCATATATAACGGCATATATAGCTTTAGCTTTTAAAACACTCGTTTTGGCCAAGCATCTCAACTGGTCAGTGGTGGCCTATGCCAGGTGGAAATTTTAGAAGCATGAACTTAACTTTAATAGAAAAGATAACCCGAGGAAACTATTTGGAACAGTAAAAGTAATATCCATATGTCTTCTTTAATTATACCCTACCACTTATTAAAGTGACTAGAGCACATTAGCAGGACTTTTCCTGTCTTACCCAAACAACAGGAATTCCTTTGCATTATAAATCCACAGTACTGAAGATAAGGAAAAGTGCCGAGTTTGGAGTTGCCCACTTATTGATAAATATTCTGAGCACTTTTAAGAGCTTAAACTGTTGAGATGTTTTGGAACCTGTTTCTACAAATCATAGCTGAATTAGCTCAAAAGAATAAATTTACAAATTCATAGTGGACAACAACTAATATAGCCTGAATTGAGCTGGAAGTGTGATCAGGTATCAACATGTAGCAGGTCAAAAAAAGTTACACAAGCTGACTTGTGTAGTCACTATGTGTGACTATCAGGTTTGCAATGTAGAAATATGTATTTTTTCAACATCCTTTTCTGAGCAGAAATCATGTAATTTATATGCAAATCAGACTATATTCTGCAGCTGTTTCTTCTGTGCTGAAGCCATGGGAATTATTTGCACTTAATAAAGCCTCATAAATAGGTTTTGCCTCTAAATGGGGGGGGGGGAGCAGCAAATATATCATAACCATTTACAATTACAAGCATCTTTTTATTTTGAAAGTTACATGCATCCTTTAATAGGAAGTTTCACAGTTACAAAAGAAACATTGCTTCCTTTGTATAAACAAAATACCCTTACAGCCTTCAAAACAAAATGTTATGCATGTTTCCCTCTGCTTGGCTATCTAAAATGTAGAAATTGCCATGTAGCATGTAGAACAGTCGGTATCACCATTACATGCTGGCTTCACGTAGTATATGTTAAATGCAGGAAAAATTTCCTTGCTATTGTATCTAGGCACTTTTATTATATTTGAAAAAACATACACCTTCTTTATATAAAGTATGTCCACCCAGTGTAATGAATCTAAAATTTGAAACATTTTCAGACACCACTAATCAGATGTGTCCCTCAAGTCCTGGCACATGGAAACAATCCCTTTAAAAACCACAGGACAGACATGGGAATGCTCAAAGCACATCCCACAAGACCAGAATGAAAATGCAGTGTTTTAGCATGGCAGGTGGCATACTAAAGCGAACTGGGAAACAACTCTCCGTAACTGGTATAAGCTGTCTGTATTGGGACCTCTTGTTAAGAGCAGGACAGGTAGTGCAGGACTGCAAGTTAACAGCAGCACAGTTTCCCAGTCGCTTTCCAACCGCAGGGAAGAGCAACACTAATCAGCACCGCCAGGAGAAAGATAGGAGACAAAAGGGCCCCGAGGGGCCCCTATCACTTAGGAGGATGCAGTCCTTACCCCAGCCCAGCCATCTGAAATACCTGTTGAGAGCCCATGGAGACCAAGAGTTACAACAGTGGGAGAAAATAGAGGGCATGGACAGATAGAATTTTATTTTACAGGTATAAAGAACAAATACAGCAACATGCTTCAGCTGGGGTGGCCTTTTTCTCAGCTGAAGAGAGGCAGCCAATAACCACTACCCTTTTCCTATGTGATTTTTTTTTCAGTTGAGCTGAACTTCATCACGGCAAACTATCAGCACACTGTATGTGCATCAGTTTATTCTCACATTAAGTCTTCAATAAATACATTTAATGTGTTGTTAGTCTTCTGCAGGAAGTGAATTTTACTCTGACGGGTACTTCCTTTTCTATTTCCTTGTAAAACAAAGTAGCTAGCAAAACCCCACGCATCCAGGGATATCATTATATCACGGATGTAACAACTGCATCATACTGCTCTCGCTTCTACATAAAAAGCAAAAGGAGTGACGTAAGGAGGTAATGCAAGATACTCTTTCTCTTAGAAGAGATACCATGATTCCATCATAATGATGCCTTAGAGGGGTATCATTTGTGCTCTACAAAATTACTGATTTTAATTATTTTTCAGGTGCATATTGGTTCCATACTGTGATTTCTGTTCACTCTCTAGCATTATGCTGACTTCCTTTAAGAGCACCAACTTCTGTAACTCAAGCAACTATTCTGTGAAGGTATATCTGAGGAAAAATACACCAAAAGTGTCTGACTTGTCACAATTGCTGTTATTATTTCAACAATTACTATAATGTTTAACCTATTAAAGTCTTCAAATACACGAATAAAGATTACATTATTAAAATGATCATGAGATGTGCCGCATACAATTAAAATGTCATATTTACAGTGTTCTATGTGCTATAAAGGTACCTTATACACAAATGCATAAACATTATACTTACTTTTCAGCTGACAATTTTTGAAGATCATGTTTTTTGAGTCCATATTGCATTTTCTTCAGGCACAGATACAGTTGACCTCAGTTTATATTTTGAAATCAATATATGTGATAGGACAAGGAAGCAATATAAGGAAGTTGAAGTTAAATTAAAAGCAGGTATGAGCATGTATTTTATTATGGAGAATCAGGCAAGTAAGATAGTAAAATCTGACTTCTTGTCACATGGAATTTTCTTTTACTACTCTGTTATTGGAAACACTATTTTTATAATGTAACACTATTTTTATAATGTAAATTTTATAGTATCATCCCCAGACTAAATCTGTGTCATTCTGCTGTATCTCCAAAGAATTACTTACACAATCCCACTGATTCAAACTCAAGACACTCCTTCAAAGCTACAACTCTGTGCAGAATTAAAAACAAGGATCCTTTCAGATTTTAACAATGTTTTTTATGTATTTTAGTCTGTATTTTATCTGTTTGTGGTAGCTTAGTGGAATTGTCCGATGTTATCCTGTTCAAGTTAATTAGTCTCAGCATCTGGGCAGCACCTGAAAAGCTGCTGCACGCAGCAGCATTAGTGGAGCACAGCCATCTTCTGCTGTACAGAATAAGACTATTCAACTCAGAAAAGTTAGATCCTTATGTGGATAAAAGAACTTGGGTGTCTCAGGTGAACAAGAGAGGCAATACTCAGTGAAGCTGGTTGTGAATTTACAGCACACCAGCTTCTCCATGCTAACTGTATGGGGTCACTTTCATCATAGGTAATTTGAGGAGTCCCTCCAGAAAACAATTCATCCTGCTTACAGTCAGAATCATCTTCTGACAGTGTCTGCCTCTTTCTAGTGACTACACAGAGAGTCCAGGTTTATCACTTACTCAGTTAAATGACAAAAATTACAGCTCTTCTTAGCTATATCTATACTTACCTTTTGGGGTATGACCTGGGATTTTCAACCCCTGGTCATTCATATAAAGCATCTGTGGAGAAACACCTGGAGAAACCCCTGCCTGGGAACCATCTGATTTCCATGGAAATCGGAAGACAGTCAGGATTCTTAAATCCTACCCATGACATAGAACTGGGACATGACTAGGATGTACGTACAAGGACTGCTGGGCTAAACATAGCAGTAGTATAGTAATTCTCAGTTGCCTCAGTTTGGAAGTTTAATTTAAAAAATCTAATTCAGATTTGACTAGTATTTTCTAATTCTGCAGTAAATTTGCTCTTTCTGCCTGTATTTGTTTTGAAGTAGAGTCTCTGTGTATCTGCTATTAATTACTGCCACAGAGACCTGCTATGGTTACCACTTTTGATCTTTCAATTATTACGATTTGAAAAATGGAACAATGACAAATGTGACCATATGAAAAGTCACTTCTCCCGAGCCAGAGAACACTTCAGCATATATATAAGTACATCCAACCTGGTTTTCTAAAAAGTGATTTAGACTTTAAAGAGTCATAGAACTAATATGAAAAATGAAGAAAAACAACAATACCAAAAAAGCCCTTATCTCTAAAAAAAGTTTTTGCACCAGAGGTTCAATATTACTATAAAGACATTGCAGTATTGAAAGTTTTATATTTTGAAATCTGTGAAATGCAGTCAGCAGCAGTAGCAGAATTTTGTAATTTTCCAAGAATTATATAGGATGCTGATTTCTTGTGAAAACAAAAACAGGAATCAATGTTATAAACCAGCTGCAAAGTCCTCTGAATAGTCTTGAAAGTACTATAATTCACTTGTTATCATGTTCTGATGATGGATCAAATTGGAAATTAAAGACACTTAAAAATCAAAAGGAAAAAATCTGAATACGGTATCCGAAACTTAATCAGCCTGAATCTTGAAGAAACCCAATAATAATTACTCAACTCCGGCACTGGCGAAAAACTAAGAGGAAAATAAAATACCTGCCTGCAAGGATAATTTTCTTTGAAGTAACGGGCTAAATATAAACCTATTTTTAGTTAGTTATAAACTAAAACCCAGTGGTTATATATAGACTACACCAAAAAAAAGCAAAAATGGCAATAATATCAATTACTTTCTAGATTATGAACTATCAAAATATTTCACCAAAAAAAGGGAAATAACACCTTCAGTGTAGAAATGGGGCCAAAACCACAAAGACACTTCCTTAGTACAGAGAAATAAACAGAAGCTTACCGTATTAATTTTTATGAAGACTTAAGCACGATCAGTTTCCAGGACAGTGGGAGTTACACTACCTCACAGTTTAGAAACTTTAGAAGGACCTTCATGCAAACTAGCAGGAAAAAACTACAGCCCCTGACATCAGAAGGACTTCTGGTTTGCAGGCCTGAGCAACCAGCAGATGAGTGAGGTTTTGGAAAGTTGCAAGTTGTATAATCACAAGGTGATATAAATTATATAAATGATGTAATCACAAGGTTATATTAATTGTTTCCTTACTCTCCTATTTTCCACATTTGAAGCTCAGCTTTGTGTTGCTGCTTTTGTTTTTGTGTAAAAGCTTTTGTCAAACTTGAAGAAACTAAGGAATAGCTCAACTGGTTGCAAGCTAAGACCCCAAGGAAAGGCAATTAAAGATTGCTATCTAAATATGAACTATAAATTGGAAAAAAAAATGGGTATTTCAAGCAGCAGGGAGGGAGTCAAGTGCTTAAACATCAGCATCAGGTGCCATTTGAGATGCTCTACAGGACGTGGAACATGTCCATGTGGGAGATCTGTGCTCTTCTGGCATGGTAGATGGAGCCCAGGGAAAATTCCCTGGGGCACCTAAAATGACATTTGGCTCTATGTGTGCTTAAATCTCACCCTGACACAGAACTGGGAGGTGAGCAGGATGTACGTGACTAGGGCTGCTGGGCTAAACATACCAGTAGTACAGTAGTTCTGAGTTACCTCAGTTTGGAAGTTTAATTAAAAAAATCCCCAAAATCAAGACAAAAACAGAGTATTTTTTCAAGACCTGACATACTACTGACTTCCAGATGCAGTGAAATATTTGAGGTACAGCAGAGTGAAATATAAGCTTGGGCTTGCTGGAATTTGCACAGTCAAAAAACATCGAGTGGTGAGTGCGAGGCCATTCTTTCATATGGAGAAAGAGTTACACCAGAAAGTAAGCCAAAAG
>NW_010412147.1:61007-64560 GCF_000710305.1 Buceros rhinoceros silvestris | reverse complement strand
TAGGGAAACACTGAAGTCATGTAAAATGTTATTACCTGAAAAATACAAACAGGTAGTGCAGCAAAACATGGTTGCATTTGGTTGCACAAAAAACAACATTGCAAGAACAGACAGCTAAGGTTCTGTGTATGATTTTAACATTTTAATTCCACATATTTTGAACAATTAACAGTGAAAATCAACATTCTCTTGGATCTTAGGCAATACCATGCATTTTTCTAACTATTGAAGATGCAAGGTCTACTGTTGAAAAGGTGGAGCTACAAGAAGATATCCAAATGCAATGCTTAGTTGCCTACATCTGTACTAGGACACTTAAATGTCTGCTTTAGGACTTCAGGTGTCAAATTGAACAGCCAAACACAACTTTAGAATGTTTTATAGACATTTTACAAGTGGTTTGTTGAGAGTCTGTAAACACCTTTCCTTAAATTGCACTTTTTTTAATTGATTTCAATAGCACTGACTAAAAGGAATACAGTCTAAAATAACCTACCACTCTATTACTTTTACTTGTAAATCTAACTATTTTACAGAATCAGTGCTACGAAAAATTCAGCATTAGAGAAACTGAAAGACAAAACCAAAAAGCATTAAGAAATTTCTGAGGAAAGGAGTCCTTCATTCATTTCAAGAGTACTTGTGAGCAGGGCATGTCATAAACAGCGCACTTTCCTTTATGTGACTTTTACTTGAACTATAAAAGCAGCTTTAGTTTGAGAACTATTCTTCATTGACACATTTCAATGTTTCTTTCTAATCCTGAAAACAGCAAGGTCAAGAAACAAATATTTCTTTCAAAAAACTTTTCAAAATATGGTAATAGACCTTTAATTCCTTAAATTCAATTTTGTTCTTTTCTAATCTATGCAGCAATGCACCTATTGGTAAATAGTTATACAACAAAAATAAAATTCCCTTAACTGGATCTGAAGACTTCACTCTGTAAAAATGACTGTAACACTTTTTTCCCCCAGCACTTACATTGTATTTTCTTTATATGGTTTACAAAATGTCATCAAATATTCCAAGAAAGGGCCTGACATCATTGACTTCATCATCAAGAAGATACCTAATGAAGATTAAGCAAACAAAAAAATTTAGTTAGGTATAGTACATAAAAAACTATGAAATCAGGAACACTATAGGGGATACAGTCAAGAGATACCAAGACAAGCAAAATAATTTTAAAGTATTTTCCTAAGGAAAGTTAATTGCTATTATTATTGTGAAAATATTTTTAAAATGGATGTTAGAAATTAACACATCACCTAGTGGTCTGTGTTCCATGAACTAAGCACTGAAACACTAAAGGCAACAGAAAAACATATACTATTTGTTATTACCTGGGATCCACTTTTTCCTGT
The DNA here is from genome assembly GCF_000710305.1 of Buceros rhinoceros silvestris. Classification (NCBI taxonomy): domain Eukaryota; kingdom Metazoa; phylum Chordata; class Aves; order Bucerotiformes; family Bucerotidae; genus Buceros; species Buceros rhinoceros. Next base: position 63,193 of record NW_010412147.1, on the reverse strand, counting down.
TTTTTAGTGAAAATAAAAAAATCCTCTTTCCTAGTAAATTTAGAGGAGTCTGAGATTGCTTTTGAGATTGAAGAACACTGTTCATTTCTCAGCTCTTGTGAAGGATTTGTATGCTTTTTCTCTTGAAAACTGAACTGCAATGTCAATGTTAAAAAGTGCATATGGTTAAAATAACTAACCAAAAGAGAATCTGCCAGATTGTTGTAGTATGTAGTACAGATTTATGGTACTTGACAAGAACCAAGCACAAGATAAATATAATTATATACTGGATGACTTGCAGAATCACAATCAAATTGAGTAAACAGTTTTGAAGTAACGCTGTATAAAGTAAATTCAAGTCCTAGTTCTTTTGTATCATAAATATCCCACTGCACACAGGATGCATGTGTCATTGGACAACTCAGAGAGGTTTGGAAATTCAGTATGTCCAAGCTGATAAGTCATGTATAGTAAATACATTTACACATAAAATATGCTAATTATAGGGAATTGCTATCAAAATATTTTTACTCACCGTGTTTATATTTTCACTCTGTAAATTCACTTTTGGTGTGCTATTAACCACAGAAACAACTGAATTTTGAATATTGGTCTCTTGCAATGTGCATAAACTAAAAATAAGTTGAATAATTTAAGTATTTTTACAGAAGTGCAAAATTATTTACTTTTCATTTTTTCTATTTGTATCCATCCACGCTTAAGTAAAAAAACCCCCCAAATAATTCACCAACTCACACCTTTTAAAAGAAGTTGAAATTTCACTCACTTTTGAGTGAACAACTTTCTATACATTGAATTATACAGATACATGTGAAATACAGACAATAATTTTAACTGAATAAAATTGTAATAGATTATATAATGCTTACACTTTTGAAATGTCATTTGTTGCTTTGCTTCTTGTATACTGGCAAACTGGTTCACACTCATCTGGAATTTGAAGGCAGATATTTCCACATTCCACATAAGAATGAAATTTTTAAAAACTGAATCACAAACCAGCTGAAACCTCTTTACATAATATGAAAAATAATAGTTTGAAAATTATTTGAATGTCTTAATACTTTAAATACTTCTGTGGGTTTTGGGCTAATGTAAAGATAAGCAGAGATAAGTGTCAGATAAAATAACAAATATGGAGTTGTAGGCAATAAAAAAAATTAATTATTACTTTCTCAATCTCCCTTCTGCATTGTCTCAATATAGGTAATATTCAAGGTAGAGTAACAAACCTGGCAGTGAATTCAATTAACCAAAACACTTCAGGTAGTTCTATTCATTTTATATTACAATAAATTATTTTCAAATAAGAGCCTGTAAAATAATTTGTACATAGCAAACAAAGAATTTTGTTAAGAGAACCTTACCTAATTGTCCGCTTGCGGAGTTACAAGCAGATACTAATTTCTCATCATCAATATCATCCCAAACATCATCTCTCAGTTCATCCAAAGCATCTAAAAAACAAGATCTACTTTAATCTGTATCAGTCAAATTATGCATTAAAGATTTTTCACTTTTTTTTATGCCACTGTCTCTTGGCTCTTCTCACTCATGAACACTGAATGTTTCCAAGAGAAAGTTGTAATGTATTTGTGATGGACAAGTACGAGAGCTGTCCTGTTTCATGACTAGTTGTTCAATCTATTGAATCAGTCAAATTATGCATTAAAGATTTTTCACTTTTTTTTTATGCCACTGTCTCTTGGCTCTTCTCACTCATGAACACTGAATGTTTCCAAGAGAAAGTTGTAATGTATTTGTGATGGACAAGTACGAGAGCTGTCCTGTTTTATGACTAGTTGTTCAATGTATTGAAAGGAGTATTGTCACGTGCACTTTTTCCTCAGCATTACTTTGAGAAAAGTTAGCCTCAGTGTAGATTCTAGAAAAACAGGTTTTATTAAAAAAAGAAATCACTGCAATTTCAGTCTTTCCCTTTGTCAGAAGCATTGTCTGATTCAAAATTTAATACTTTTAATTCAGTCCTTTCTTCTCTCCACATTTCCAAAACACTCTGAATGCTTCCTCCCATACATCTAATGCCTAAGAACCAGCCACGCAAACACATTTTCAAGCATTGCTGTTAAAATTGCTTATTAAAATGTGATAGTTAATGTTTTAAAATACTTTTTTTATCTGGTGCAAAGATGACTTTCCTGTTTCCTCTCTTATTCTCTTTC
>NW_010412147.1:51254-60834 GCF_000710305.1 Buceros rhinoceros silvestris | reverse complement strand
GTTCGTTGTATTCACTCTCTTCATCACCAGTCAATTCTAGTAATTGCTTTTTCATCTCTCTTCTGCCGTACTATCCTCCAGCATCAGACAGTGGTGGAATCTTCATTCTGGTGTCATGGCCCTAATACGACTAAGAAACCCTGATCCTTTCAACAGAGCACGAGCAGGACAGGCTCAGATAAAAAAAATCTTGTTCCACAGACCGTGGCAACACCAGGAAGATATTGCTATTGTAATTTGGGGTGTGCACAGTCAGCATGGTGCATTAACTCAGACACACAGACTTCAAAGAAATTATAGGTTTAGGTTACTACAATCTCACAGTATATTATTAGTTACATACTTTTTTATGCAGTGGAAAGATACCGTATTATGGATGCAGTTAACCCTATAAAAATCATACGAACTGATGCCTTACTTCAATAGAACTATTTTTGGAGCATTTTTTAAAATACAGCTGGCTCAATCAATATGGCCAAGGTTACCTTTTCTGCAGCTATTCAATGGAGGTGGATTTTAGTCAGCAATATCTACTATGTCCCCTTCATCCTGTATAATTTGCTCCATGACCTTTTTAAGCATTGACTATATCTATACCTGGAATATCCATCTGTCTTCCCACCACTTTATTCTTTTAACACAATCATATCATACCGTAACTGTGCCCCATGCCTGCCCCCACCCCCAGCAACTGATGATATGGCTATGCCATAGTCTTCTACCTTAAGACTAGATAAGAACTACAGCAGATAAACTACTATGGCAGGAAAATGAAGCATTAAAGGAATAGGATTACGATCCCAAAAGATTAAGTAAAAATGAAATTACGCAGTATAGGTGCTGACACTTAAGGTAGTATGAACTAATAAGTGTTTCAATTCATTTCAGCACAGTGTTTCTTATACATCAGAGCATGACCTAAACATTGGAGCTGCTGCTTATTTTGCTAATAAATCAATCAAATCAATCAAAACCTGATTCACATCAATCTACTGTCACCAAATACAATGGCAAAAGGCACACAGTGAGGACGTCATAGTTATATACTGAAAATGAAGACTGATCATTGAACACCAAATATAGAAATGTGGTCTCTCCAGTGTAGCAGAAGCAGAAAGAGGACATTTTTTTTCCAGATAGAGATGCCTTACTACTTCTGAACTCAGTTACTAAATGGTCACATTCTGTCAGCTGCCAAACAAAAGCTCCTATTTCACTAGCTTCTTCCAGGAGAAAGGGAAAAGAAGAAAATTTATAGAGACGGGGTAAAATACCTCTTGTATTTCAAGTGACTTCAGTAGAAATTTATTACAGTCGTAATGTAAGTATTTATAGATTTGGACCCTCATATATTTGACTTAGTCATTACTGTTTTATTTAAAGGAGCATTTAGATGCTTAGATCTATATTACAAATTCTTACTGGTACCAGAAAGCAAGCCAGTTAAGGCCACTATAGTTCTCCACACATTCAGTGTTCTGTAATGCGATACTAGTTGCAGTAGTGATTTCATCAAGTTAGAGTTTACAAGTATATTCAAATCAGAACAGTGAAAATTGTAATTTCAAACATTAGCAACAACTTACTACTCTTTCCATAATTCCAGGATTGCAGTTGTTTCTGAGTGTCTCCTAAGCTATTAACATTATCTACCTGGTCCACTGAAGGTGATAAAGACGACTGTTTATTGCTAGACCTATTAAAAGTGAATCAGTGACATGTCAGTAAAACAGTTGCAGAAAGTTGCAAAATAATTTAATTCAGAAAACAGTTTTTTAGTTGTTACAATTTAACATACAATCTAAAATGAGACAGATTTTTTGTTACATATAACAACCACTACCTTGGCAGTGCTGGCAACAAAGGTTTAGGTGTAAAAACAAATTGGTTGAGATCCACATTTTGACGTTGATTTAACATCTGCATCTAAAGAAAGCAGATTATTGTAACTAATAAGATATAAACATATTGAAAATTTGTTTTTAAACAATTTTAATGACATTAATACTGTATCAAGTTAGCACCGTTTTAAAAGATCATATATCTTTCTGATGTCTGCTTATCTAATAAAATCAGTTTAAAGGGTTTGGATTACATGCTTCTAGTGGAGTTATCCAAGTACCCAAACAAAGAGACTGGTTATCACTAACTCTCATCTATTAGCTCTAGGCTAAATAATTTTCTATTGCAAACAAACAAGCAAAACTGTGAGGAGGAAATAAAATGCTCCAATGTATCAAATGCCATCCTTGCTGCAGAAAGAACTAACTTAGTACTCCACTGAAAGGGATAAAGTGTAAGCCACAAAATCTTTCAGAGGTGAAAACTAACATGATCAGTTTTCTTATAAACAAGGGGATGTATTTGCCAATGCAAAAAGATCTCTTAGTAGCATTACTCTGATAAATGCCACTCTTTGTTTTCATTTAGGTCATTTTTCACCAAAATCAAGTCACAGTACAGTACCTTCCAACAATGCCTCTGTACCTCATCCACCACAATCTATCAAATGCCATGAAAGTAAAAACAAAGAGTACAGGCACAGAAGTGGATCATTGGATCCAAACAGCAGCAGAACCTCACAAAGATTCCTGGACCTTTGCTTTTTGCATTCCACACAGAAAAGACAAACTTGAATGTTCGTATTTAGTTATAAAATTTTCTCTGCAAGCAATATATACAAACACATAACAGTTTAAAAGAAATCTATTCAATGGCTGACTGTATTCAAACGAACCTTTAACCGTTTTACTGGGGGGACAGATGAAATTGAGTTCCTGCTCCTTAAATCAGCTAGATACAAAGAAAACTTTGAATCTCCATTTATGTCAGACTTTGGAGGTACTCCAGTTTTACCTGAGAAAAGGAATTAAAATAATTTTCAGATTCATTTAGAAATGCTAAATCCTAATTCTTTCCAGAGCAATGTAAACTTCGCCACTAAGTTTACTATCTTCTATTAAAAGATAATAAAATATTTAATACACTGATATTTATATATAAGTTGCTCTTCAGTCATGCTAGGTGTTCTGAAAAGTATTATTAATCGTTGTAGTTTCTAAAAAAGTGTTACTGACAAAGCTTTTTATTATTGCTTTTATGACTGCGCCATATCAACAACTCAGGCCTGACTCTTGCTTACATTGCTTCTGTTAATACAGCTATTGCTTTAAAGCTATTCTAAATTGTATTTGTCTAAAAGTAACAGAAATAGTAGATTTAATGAAACTCACAGCAGTCATGTCCACACACATCTTTGTTTTTACAGCGATGGTTGCATTCTCTGTTTCCATATTTCTTATAAGTAATCTCTTGTTGAGATCTGCCTCCTAGATAAATGTAATACAGAAATGCTCATTTTTTATCTCATAGGCATTGTTAAGGTGCCTATGATTTCATGCAGTAAAAGATAGGCTAGAAGTAATCTGGGTCACTAGTATTTTGTTGCCTTCAACAAAACTTTGGGCTGCTCAAACAATGTAATTGAAAGAAATTAATCAATGCTACTGAAAAACAGGGGTACTACCACATCCCCAAATTCAAACAGTCATATTAGATACCAAACACTTACGATTTTTCTTACTTCCAAATTCAAAGAATTGCACCATAGTATTTGACAAGTGGAAGCAGAAAGATTGTATTTTAATTGAGAGAGAAACAATATGGATAAATAAAGATCCAGCTCTCTATTGAAAGCAAAATTCAATTTTCTGTTGACTTGTGTCCCTGGACGTTGTGATCCAACCATTTACCTGTATCTACTGTTGCTACTGGCAGACTTTGTGGTGAGCCATAATACTCGTCAAGTGAAGACTCAGCTTTCAGTTTTGGATTTGTAACTACTTTACTTCCCACTGGTTTTGGTGTTAAATAAAAGGCTGTAAATGCTTGCTGTATATCAAGGCCAACTTTGAAAAAAAAGACAAAAATACTGTAAATTGCTATAAACTGCTTCTAAACTACTGACTATTTTCAGTTTTCTAGAGTTTAAGAAAGTACAAATGTCATTAAAAGATCATGGATATTAAAAGCACACTAGTATATGAATGGATTCTTTATGACTGAGATTTTAAAAAAACCCAAACAATTCCAGAATTAAAGACATGGTTACTAGATAAGTAACAAAAACAGTCCCTTTAACAGAATTTTTCTGTATGGTTTTAAAACTGTATTTACCTATGGCTTTGCACTTCCAATAAAATTTTAACTTTAAAATTGCACTACAGTCTGTGTTACAGGAGTATCAGCAGCTCTGTATGTACAGCAAAGGTGTAAAATGAGTAGAGTGATAGTACTTTAGAAGTTGAATGCTAGTAATAATGGTTCTAGTTCTAATTAAACCAAGATTTGTATGAGACTATGAGAGACTTGTAAAAAGAGTAGTTTTGTGTTTTATTAGGCAAATATGGCTGAAAAACCAGACAAGCTTTTAAAGAATGAGAGATTTCCTTTAAGTCTGAAACAGAAACAGACTTCAAATCAAGTAGAGACTAAGACCACTTGCTTTCAGTCTAACTTCACCGTTACCAATTTTGCAGAAAGTAACTCTTGTGTTAAGTTTTACTGAACTCAGTACAACACGTAGATAGCCAAGCAGTAATAAAAGGACAGCTTTTTCTTTACATCTGCTTATAAAACCCTCCTGAGTCACAGGTTTAGCAGTAGCAATACAAATTATTCCACACTTGATTATTGTAATAGTGTCAATATTCAATATTTATCATGGAAACACCAAATATACTTCAGTTAGTCTAGTACACAGCAATCTTCTTTACAGGTAGGGCATGATGACAGAATTTAATATAGGAAATCTATTTTAAAATTGTATTTCAAAGTTCTGTGTTTCAAGGTCATCATTGTCTCTCCTCATCTGCTTCTATAGTTCCAACTCTATGGAAATTGATGCTGAGGGGACCAATGTTTAAATCTACACACTTTAAGGCACAAAAGTTTCCACTGTAGAAATTTCTTGCTACTGAAGTGGAGATGAATCCATATAAAATACTTTTATCACAATGCAAAACCTAACCATTCACAAAGACAGCTCTTCCCAGCATAAATAACTTATCAAGCTGAGAGGTTATCCCTACTGAAAGTTAATTCAACTTGAAGGCCAAGGGCAAAAGAGAATCCTAATCTGCATCAGAGCAAAATCCTATCTCCTGGTAGTAACTAGTAAGAGTTTTGATGTTTCACAGTTCATTAACATGCTAGTAAATGAAACAAACAGATATGTAATTAGGACTGTTAAATAATACTCAACCCAGTAAAAATCCCCATGTTATAGAATGTTGTTGGCAGATTAGTTAATTTTCTTATATTTTGGGTTTGATATGAAGTGTTTTAATAATTCACTCAAAATTCTTATGCACTTGATTTTAAATCAAAAGCATACCAATCAACCCACCATAATCAGAGCTAATTAAATTTATACTAATGTCCTCTGATTTAAGAGCTCTTTTCACGTCAATTTTCTTCATCAAATTTCCGGTTTTCAGGAGCACAGAATCCCTGTAATGCATCAGTAAAGTTTTGTTAGACACGGACAATGAAAACAAAACTGTGTAGTATGGCATCTGTAACCAAGTGAAAGAGTGCTTATTGGTCTTAGTTCTCGGATTTTGCTTGGTAAGTGGCCTAAGAATAACATTCCAGTAATGTAAGATTTATGTCCTTAAGAGAGCCAGAATCCTGCAGATCAGTTTCAGTTCTGCCAAGAGTGCCAGACTTCATCCAGAACACACGTGATGGTCACACAGCTGGAAAAGATTTTTTCTCTTTTCCCATTTGCTCAAGCATACTTCAGCCAATTGGAGAATTTAATTCCATCTCTGAGTGAAAAACAATTTTGACAATGATATAATTAAAGAAATATAGCTAATAAGAGTAACCACATGAGAATGTATATTTTAAATAGGTATTTCACTTGTTTTATATTTATGTGGGAATTATTATGACTTCCATAACATGACATCAGTATTGCACAGATATTCATATACTCCCTGTACTGAAAAAGCACACTGGCAAGTTTTGGGGGTTTTTGAATCTCGTGTACCATTTTAAGTGACAACAGTGACTAGAAAGTGCAGTAGATTAAAGAATAATTTTATACCATCTGGCATCATTAAAAAGTATTGCCAAAACTGCGAGTCACAGAAAGGATTAAAAGCTAACAACCTGGAAATATGTGAGGCAAAACCCCCTGATCATACATACATAATTTTCTGATTGAAAATGACTTGGTTGTCAGCATCTCCTATGACCAGTGTAACATAGTGGAAGTCTGTCGCTGTTCTCTTTGTCTGTAACTGCTCGTAGTTTGTTAATTTGATGGTTACTAAGATTTCAGCCAATGTATCACTGTATTTTGGAAGCTAGGAAAAAAATATAGAAGACATAACTGCTAAAATATGCAAAATAAAATATATGCCCTTCCATAATTTTTTAGCTATTGATACAAGCACAAAATCTCAATTCAAGCAGTTTCAATTTGTGGTACGATTTTTATTTGCTGTCTGGGAATGTCTATTCCAAGGCTCTCCTTTGATGTTTAAGAGTTTGATTACACATGCTAAGTTGGAAGAACACTACAATATTGTGTAATCTTCTATCAGCGAAAGCTCAAAATTTCTTTAAGACAGTATTTGTTCTTTCATTTAATAATATTATAATAAAACCCTAAAATAAATAGAAGAGCATTTACCTGTTCGATGTCAAGCTCATATTTTGGAAGATGAAAAACAGATTCTTTTATCTGGTTTCCAAAAGGAGGATGCCTGTTTAAAATCTGCAAAGATTTGATTTAATTTCTGATACATTCAGCTGATAAGAGGTGTCAACAGAAATGTAAATCCAAGGAATCAATGTCATCAGAGTAGTTTTGCTATCAGCAAAAGACCTTGATGCTCCTGGTTCTCTACTGTCAGCGATGCCCAGAATAGCAATGTAACAAAAAGAAAATTCCAATACTTTTTCATGTTGCTAACACTTCTGTTCAGGTAACAGCCAATGAATTAGCCAATGACCTCAAAACTCTGACTACCATGGTTTTATACGAGATGACTCTTCCACGTTGCCCTAACTTTAGTTGAAACAAAACAAACAACAGGAAGACTGCAAAAGGGGGCAGAAAAGAGAAATCAAATTCCTAAAGCCAAAACAGAAAAACCCAAGTAAGATCGATTTCCTTTAGAAGACCATTATATCTTCCAGAACACTGGAAAAACAATTTCCTCAGAAAGGAAGCCAAGAACCAAAGAACTTGTCCTGGGGTAAAATCTAACCTCTCTAATATAAGAACTGCTTTATAGATGATTAGAAGGATTTTATTCTATGACTGACTTTAACTAAAACTAGCTATAATGGAAGTTCGGGATTCTCATCATTAACATTAAGAGAAACTGTAAATACATATTCCCTTTTATATTTTTTCTAAGTCTCCTAAAAGAGAATTGCATATGGTCCTTCATTTCAAAACATATTCATGATGAAATCCTAGATATTAAACAACTGTTTTCCAAACCCAGCCAAATGAGTGAAATCATCCACTTTACATTTGCTAGAACAAAACATAATACACATTTTCAAGGAAAAATAGCAGTAGCCACATTTTTTTTTAAATTCACTAGTGTAAATGAGTAAACTACTTAAAACACTTAATTTTGCTGCCAATTATATAGTGGATATATAATGACCATAACACTTTTACTAGTAACAGTATTAATACTCAATATTTTCCTTATCATATTTATCAGAGTGAAAATAATAAATTACCAATTCAAGTTCCCTTGCATTTGTGTCTTCTATTTTTTTAAAAGATGTCAGCCCAGCATTTACCATAGCATTTGACAGTGATACACCTGTGAAAAATTTCAGGTTTATGCTGTTAAATGACAAACATTAATCTCAAATTATGCTCAACAACTGCAATATTAATAGGTAAAACCAAAGCAGAAATAATTCTAGAGTATGTTTGTCCCAGCTTTTTGCCCAGCAAATCACTACATCTTTTTCAGTTAAGTATTTTAGTATTAGTTGATTTCACTTTCCCATTAAGAAAAAAATGTAATACAACTCAAACATGAAAACATTCAATATTTCAATACTAACAATTTTTAGTTTCATTTTCTAGAGTAAAATCTAGAGATTTTAAATTACTTTCTATAAGAGTCAAGAAACACGTCCTGCATATATACGATGCAAAAAAACCACATCACACAGCATCCGCTGCCTCAGAATGTTTTCCCCATCCAAGAAATTATTTAACTATGTTAAAGTTATAAGAATCTCAATGTTTTTGAGCAAGCTAATAATGAAATTCGCACACACACAATACTATAATCTTGTAGGTTTCTGCAGATGTAGCAAAAAAACTTTCCCGTGGCATATCTTCCACAAAAGCAGGCTGGCAGAGAATTCTACATATAATCTCATTCCACTTCGCGATTCCCACTTTTTTCAAACTTCCGGTGAGATTCAGAGATTTCATATCATGGCATATGAAAAGGCATTTCCCTTACTGGGAACTACAGCCTACTACAATAACTGCAATAATTTTAGATAAAAGATAGTACTTAGAATGAGTATGTGGATTCTTCATACTAATGCTGTAGAAACAGTAAAAGAGATCTGAAAATTAAGTGGGAAACTTCTCAAGAAAGTCTTAAGTTGCTTTGTGGAAGGCATTAAAGCAATTGCTACAAGAAAAAACCCATTTCAACTCAAGAATTTAACGATTTAGAGAAACAGAAGACCTTTCATCCTTTTATATATATTTGAACACCTTGTGGGTCTGACTTAGGGAAAGCATCTTCTACCACCTTCCCTCTCCTTTGCAGAAGCTCTGTAGTTTGAAGGCTCTCACTTATTGCTTCTGCAGCTACTTGAATTAGAGCTGTTTCCTTTTAATCTTTTTAAATGAAGCTGAAGACTAGTTCTTTTGTCATAATTCAAAAAATAGCAGAAGGGTTTCCACCAGTGAAGAAAATAGGAGATATAAATAAAACTTTTTCTCTATTTCTGAGCAAGAAAAAAAGGAAGTGGAAATCAAACTGAATAAGTAGTAAAGGTGATAAAATCCTGTATGGCAGCTGATCATTCTTCTGTTTTGTCAGAACAAACAAACAGAAATCAAGCAAATCATATAGCAACAAGAGAGAGCATCATTATTGGACAAGACTAACAAATTGAGATAGTCGTAGAAATGCAGTAAGAAGTCAATTGAATCCTCATTCTCAGTAAGGCCAAATATCAGTTAAAAACCAGTCAGTCTTATAAAGGAAATCCTGATTACTAAGACTTTTTTTAAGATTCAAAAAACAACATACTGAGGTTAGAATTTCTGGATGTTATATGGTATCAGTAAATTTCTGTGAGCTCAACAAAGACACAGAATAGGCTTAGCAGCCGTGGCATAACAGAGGTCAAGATTTAGACATCATAATATAGGCATCAATTCAATATTCAGGAAAAGAGATTGGAAAAGATTCAGGAAAAGCGAGTGAACTGTCAGCATAGGGTTCAAAAGAAGCCTGTGAGCGAAACAAATGAAACTTTGAAAGTTAGCAGTTCTTTGTAACGT
>NW_010412147.1:37160-51218 GCF_000710305.1 Buceros rhinoceros silvestris | reverse complement strand
AGGGAAAGAAAAAAATAAAAGGGAAAACAGGACAGAGATGTGTATATATAACACTTCTATTATTAAAAAACTAAAACTGACTTTATCCTGTTGTATAAAACATACAGGAAAGGATTTGTCTACACAGCAAGTGCGTTGTTTATTCCGCTCATCTTAACATCTAAAACTGACTTTATCCTGTTGTATAAAACACAGGAAAGGATTTGTCTACACAGCAAGCGCGTTGTTTATTCCACTCATCTTAACACCCTGGAAATGCTGAACATGAGGCAGACTCCTCAGATGACGATGGGCACATTGTCACCGATCCAGTAGTGGAAATGGGTTCCCACCATGCTGTGCTGCTGCGCACAAGCTAACAAGCCCTGTCCCTTGCTTTGAATCCACGTGAATGAAGCAATACGGCTTCTGCATCTGAGCTGGCAAGGCTGTAATGTACTGTACCATACCGGTCTTCTGGCTTAGTTATTCTCTAATTTGCAGATCTCTGTACTGTACTGCTCTGCACAGAGCAGATGTGTCTTTAAAGAAGAAATACGGAGAACACTATAGTGAATTATGAAAGCATGAATGTATGATAAGGCTAGACATCAAAGCAGGAAGCTGTACTATTACCTCAAACAAGTATGGCTACATTTTTGTAATACAGAGGACTCCAAAGTTTCTGAACTTCTCAAATAATTATGACAAGTCTGTACTTCTAGTCAGAAGTTCATCCAGTCATAGGATACAGCAACAGGAAGAATATAATCAGAAACTTGTGATCCTCCCGTGTATAAGAACCTCATGCACAATAAATTTATTTCTATTTCATGATTCCCATCCAGGTCAATGCAAATTAAAGGGCTTTCATGCATATGAGTAAAGAACCTACAGCGACAGCTGTTTGGGAAGGAAAGCATAGCTTAGAGATATGCAATCACACAAACATAGGATAAATGAACACTAAGAAAAAAGAAAAGCTCTGAAATACTTTTAAAGCCTGAAGAAAATTACTAAGTGGATTAATTCTATCATGACAGGCTATTCTGACAACTGTGGTACTCATTTGTGGCAAATGAGTAATTAGGAGACTCATTTAATTATGTAAGCAGACACCCCAGAAATTAGCAGGATAATTATAAGTTTTTAGTCTCTATCAGATTATACCTTTATCATTTTTGACTAGTACTTACCAATTTTTTCCAATTGTTTAGACACATGAAGTGAATTTTCCCAAAGTTTGCACCTGAAACACTTTGCTAAAATCAAAGCATTTAATAAAGCAGAATAGTTGTTCTTACGTGATGCCAGAAAGTCACATAACCCTATAAAAATAAAATTGACTTGTATTAATCAAATAAAACGTAGATTATTATTATATATACCAAAAAAGGATTGAATTTTACCATACATCTAGTAACTCTTAAGCCATTTCTAAATATTCTGCCAGTATCTTGTGTCAAAGTAAAGTCTTGAACAGGAATGCATCCTAGCTGAGCCTGAATAAGACTGGGGAATAAAAAGGGGTTGGTATATAAGCCAAACTGTAAGCAAAGAATAACAACACTAAAGTTACTACTGGAAAACAAAAGAAAATTCAGAATAGAAAAAAAACTAAATGCAAGATCTCGTCCTCTATAAAATTATAAAAATTTTAGCAGGGAGTTCAACAGACATTAAATGACACCTTTTCAATAAGAAGTAACAACACAACATAATATTTACCAGTTTATCTTCATTTCTCTTGTTTTTATCTTTCCCTCCACTGGAAACCTATGCATGAAAATATACACATTTTTTGCTATTCATTTAATTTATTGCTAAAAAGATACTTTCCTTCTTTAATGTATTTATTTTTATACCTGATAGTTATTTTGTCCTTGTCTTTATTCAAACTGTTCAATATTTTCTTTTCATTTGTTCTTAATTTGACATCCAGAAATTCTGTGCAGTTGGAGATCATTGTAATCTGTAAAAATTTACCTTTTTATTAACTGGTTTTCTTTGTCTTTTTTCTACCACTACTTCCAACTTAAAAAGCTTTTAAAAAGAATTTTAGTGTCTCAACATTATGACCATGAAAAGACGGTCAATCAGTTCTAATACTGACCAACTTTCTTTCGTCTTCCTATAAAGGCTATTATATAACAAAAGAGGAAGTTCTTTCAGTTTTTAGATTACTATTCCACTTTAAATTATCCAAAAATCAACCATACTGCTAACACTTTATGACATGCAAGGCAAATATAAATAGTTTTTGCTATCTGTTATACATTTCACTTTACTTTCTTCATACTTTAGTAACAAAGATAGCCACAGAAGAACAGGCATTCCTTTTTTTCATGGCTAGTCTGTCCTACCATAGTATTTGCTTGAAAACAAAATGTCTTTTGTGACTTAACAGTAGCAATGACAACCTGTTATCTGACAGAGGAAAAATGACTTAAAACAGAAAGACAGTATCATTCCTTTAAAAGTAAAATCTGCTCTCTGTGCAGCTGGTTTTTGCAATAAAACCCCCCTACTAAACCACAAAACATACAGTGTTTAATACACAAACAGCTTTGGCAACTTTGTATCTTCATAAGCAAGGTTAGCAAGGGGAGAAAGAGTTGGAAATGGAGAGGTCTCAAAGCCTCAAAAATAATCCATATGGAATTTATTTAGATGTACTCTCTAAAACATATATAAACAAAGCCTGAGCTCTTTAAAAGAAATAAAACCTTCTGCTTATCCTTGATTCTGTTTAAAATCAATCAAATATATGTAAATTTTTTTTAAAAAGTTAAATTACCAATTCATTTAAAGTCTCTGTTCCCTTAATTGTGAAAAATTGTTTCACGGTATCAAATGCAATATAATACCATGCCATTAATCTTCCACTCTCTGTAAAAGAAGAACGTATCTTTAACATATTTTCTTAGTGTATATTTTAGGTCACGAAATCAAAATAATTTTTTTTATTTCAGTGCTCTAAAAGATTTATCACCACTGACTCCGTATATTATCGTCCCTGCTGTCTGATGGATATTACTGACCCCATCACAGCGTGGCAGGAAGCAACACGCACTAGTTACAGTTTTCTCCAATGGAGATGAATTCACACTAATATACCAGACTGTGAACTGTGATTGCTGAGAAGCCAATCACCCCTCTCAGAAGATTGTAGAAAAGAGCACATAGAACCCATTCTTCATTGCACTGTGTCGCATCCAATTATCCTGTAATAATGTTCTGTAATTTTCTCCTAATCAGCAACAAAATTTCTCGCAACAACAAAAGAAGATCTATTCATGTATCAACACTAAGAGAAAGAACTTGCATGATTTGGGAAAGAAACTTGCTCATATATTCCAGTCAATCTCTCAGATTCTACTCTCTGCTACATTTATATACACTGATTAATGGGCCACAGAAAGAGCTGTGACCCTTTGTAGTTCACTACTATCTCAAAATTACTTCTGAAAAGTAATTTTTTAATTTTTATTTTAAAAAAGTGGTACCTGTTGGTTTGAAATTATTTGCTTCATCCATCCTGATCAAATCAAAAGATGATAATTCATTTAAGTTCTTCAAACACAGTTCTGTCAACAATTTGAAAATACATGTATTTTTATACATAGAAGTAAGAAAAATTTATCTATATACAGACCACAAACATCATCATCAAATTGCAATGAATGTATACCTGAGTAATTTCTCTGAACTCAGGTAAAGGTTTTAGAACATGACCCTACTTCTACTAAAGTTGGTCGTTTACTTCTGCCTGGGGAAAGCTTACTCAAAAATATTTGATACAGGACAACCAAATCTCTTTTTCAGTAAAGCAAAAGTAGCAAAGTAATATAAACTAGACGCATGGAACGTAGGCTGCCATATACAATTCTGAATGACAGACCGGAGAGCCTACCATATTTATACGAAAGATTTCCACTACCATTTTAACACTTAAATGGTTGGATTTTCAAATATCCACAGGTATTTATGAATCCTTCATCAGAAATTTTCATACTGTATCAGGTGGATTTGTATTTACTCCACTAAACCTTCTTAGTTGGATATCTGCATGTGGATAATCAAAATGCTTTGGTTTTCTCTCCTTCAAAAGCAAGGTAAAAGGCAACAATTACATTAATATGATGTTCAGAATTTAAAAGTAAGTTGGGAAAACACTCAAAGTGATAGTTCCCACAGCAACCAGAAATCATGCAAACCGCACATCAGATGTATGAGAACACAACTATATACGTAACTACAAAATATTTCGTGTGTGCAGGGAAAAGGAGCTAGCTTCTGTACGAACTTTAAAAAGAGGTTGTTTTTAAGATCAGAGCACTTCAAGGAAATAGAAATGCTTTTAAAGTGTGGATTATAAGTGAAGCCTTCTACCCTAGCAGTATCTGTAGAGGTGATTTCAAACCATGCCTTCTCCCACTGGGCTTATTCAGGTGGTAACATGCTTCATTCCCTCCATTCCTTTCAACCTATATGCCCAAAATAGAAATGTCCTGATCTAAAAGACAGGAAAAGATAGAAAACAACTGGACGAGCATATGAACCAGATAACTTTTCTCATGGTAAGTATACCTTTTTTTCCTACCTGCAAGTCAGTCAATATCTCTCATATTTGGACACTTCAAGCAGTGTCATATACACTAAGCATATTCCTGTAGACAGGTCCTTGAAACCCTTACCCAATAAACAACCTCAGAATAGTTCCACCATGCCCAACTTCAATCACAAAATTTTCCTACACAATTTTGTAAAATTTAATAAATGTGTAAACGGAGTCCAAGTATTGGCTTTACAAATTTCAGGGCATATATCACTCTACTTTTTCATATACCAAGCCCCCTCCAGATATTTAAGCTCCAACTGGTCTAGTATACGAATATACAGAATTATGAGGGACACGACGTCTTTCATTGAAGAGACAAAACTGCTTTTGTAGATTTGCAGAGCTCCATTTACAATCTTAGCAAGTAGTCTTTTAGTAATGTATTTATTTGGTTTGGATCTAACTTACATTAAAATAAATAAATAATAAAGAATAGTTGTATGGTATTTCCATATTTAAAGATGAGAGGCAGTGATTCCCAGACTATTTAGTTGGCTGTGTGTTTTCTGATGGAATTGTAAATAACTAAAAAGCAGTATTAAAAAAAAAAAAAAATCAATAATTGGGTTTTATTCAAGTCGTAGCAAAAAAAGCCACTTCAAAGTAGTCTTCTCTTAGTTGTTACAGGAAAAATATGGGGCTGCGATTATTTTTTTGTTTTTTGTATCTGTAAAGCTGGATGCCTCATTCTCACCTTACTGCTCACTTGAAGACCAAGTACAATTTCTTAATTATGCATTTGCATTCTCTTAGTTCTTTGCTATTGTATTATGCATTTGCTATTCATATGCAATTTTTAAAACTAAATTAGGAATTAAAATAGCAAAATAATCCTTAAGAAGGTCTTCTGAATCCATACATCTGAGATACAACTGATATTATATGGAATGCTTAATGCACAGAAATCTTCAAAAGACTGCAAGTCTTTCCTTGACACCCCTAAGCAAAATGAGTAAGTAATTCAATTCATAAGGACCAAATTTCAGGTAACAAGCAAACAATATACTAGAATGCAAATCTCCAATGCAAAACATCATTGTCAGAGTGGAATTCTCAGATCCTACTAGTCTAGTTGTCTGAATAGCAAACTTATACAAGTACTGTGACCTACCTGTACAAAAATATAGAATTTAAGATTTGCTCCTATTCTCCAGTTCACTGAGTCCATCACTGGACAAGATCTGCCACACGCTGGTGTTCCCTAAAATTCCTTTTTCATATTATTTATACATTTTTGAATGACCAATGCAAAAATATCCATCAAAATCAATAGTGTTCTCTTTCTCCACCTGCTCTTTGTTATTGCTTCATAATGTGCCATAATCATGCAATTCTAAACTGTTTTTGAACAAGGTGAAGATATTTACATTTCACATCCTTTGTTTTCAAGGCTAAATTTATGATGAAGGGAAGATGACAATTTCTGGAAAAGGGCTTTTTGTGAAAGTATAGTAACAGAAATTAATGAAAGTAAATGAGATAGATCAAAGGAAAATTAGGAAGAATGACAAGCAATCAAAATTAAAATGCTCTGCTCCATATTTCTGAGAATGTATATGGAGATGAGGTGGGTAAAGGCATTTAATTTTTTTCCTCTATACGAGAAAATCTTTTCCACCAGTCAAAATGTACCAATAGTGTTTGAAAAGGATTAATAGTTAAAATCAATAGTGCAACATGGTAAATTATACTTGTTCTGTGAATGGATCTACTGAAATTAATGGACAGCTATAAT
The DNA here is from genome assembly GCF_000710305.1 of Buceros rhinoceros silvestris. NCBI lineage: Eukaryota > Metazoa > Chordata > Aves > Bucerotiformes > Bucerotidae > Buceros > Buceros rhinoceros. Next base: position 44,883 of record NW_010412147.1, on the reverse strand, counting down.
AAACATGGATGAACCTGCCCTAAAATGTAACACTTTCTTACTGAAACAAGAAATAAAAGCCTCTTACCTTGTAATTTTGCTTCAATTCCAATTTTATCCAATCCAGATGAAAAACCTTCATGAAAAGACAAAAAGAGTTTTAACCTAATACAATGATATACTTCCTCCAATATCATCACCATCAAAACTGATTTGCTTATCTTTGGGAGCCAGACAAATACCCAAAAGTGAAAAAATTCTAAGTATTTATTATACTAGGAATGAATCAGATGTTTTACATAGTGCAAGTATCTAAGTATTAGTAAGTGACTGTTAGGACAGATGTACAAAGGTAAAAGCTGCAGATATCCCCTATGTAAAATATCAGAGTCCTAAAAGTTGCAGAAATGTTAGCAAGCAACTTCACATGTACAGTTTTCCTTTTTTAGAATACAGGAAGCCAGCTAAATTGTAACATCCATTCAAATACTAGATGTACTATGTTCCAATCCCATCTATAAATCCTTAAAAAAAATTGTCTCTAGCAAGCACCCAATGACTTTATACATAGGTGTAGATAAAGGGGCTGGGAACAAAGATATGGTCAGGGCTGGGGACTCAGAGGCTCTTCTGGACAAGACAAACTGAGACAGCAGCACTGAGATTATTGAAATTTTGTTTTAGAAAAACTATGAAATACTAGACAATTTTTTTTCTTAGCAGCAGATTACATATTCAGCACTGAAAAGTACACTATGGCTTGATATTGCATAAATACATGGCCCAGTGTATCAAGATCAAAAGAAATAGATCATTATGAAGCTAATGTCTTCTTCACAGTTCTTAAAATTTTATTACTTATATTAAATCAACTGAAACTGTTGTTCCTAAAAATGTTACAGGCCATATTACATATCTTGTTTTCACCCCTTATGAAATAATAGTCCATAAGAAACAAATAAAACAAATCACATGGACCTAACACATCCTAGTGTCATGATTTAGATGAATTAAAAACAAAAAACAAACCATAATGAGTCGGATTTTTTAAGGCTCTAATGTACAAGAATGTTGATCGTATCCATTCCAAAGCTACGGCAACATCTGTGACAGTACGTAACACTATTTCTGCGTTTAAGTGCTCAACGAGATGCCTGTGCAAGCTAGCAAAAAGAAAAAAAGAAAAAAGTTAAGTACGTTTACCAATTACTAGTACAAAAAGTGCTAAAACTATTTTTTGGGAAGAAACCAAAAACAAATCCCTCCACCAAAACCACAACAATTTTCTCTGTGGGTTTTTTTTTTGTTTTGTTTTACTGTCAACTGTTCACTTTAATCAGTGAAATCAATAGAAAACAGGAAAGAATATGTAAATAATCAGCAATGTAAAATATTTATTATTTTAAGTTGCTGACTTAACGTCCAGCAACCAAAAATTTAAAAAACCCCTCTGTCAATGGTGAAATTTAACAATTAATTAGGAAACAAAGCACATACATTTCAAAGTCACAGCACAGTGTTGATATCTTGAACATATTTGAAAAATTAAACCTTAACAAAATTATATAAGCTAAATTTCCTGTTCTACCCTTTAACGTCTTAACTTTCCTACATATTTCTCTTGGTACTCTGCCCTGATCAAGTGAATTCTGTAGTCTGGCATTTTCCAGGCTATATAATCTAAAAATTCGGAGATATGACCTAGGTTCAATTCTTGCTTTTTTTGGCTTTGCAATATATTCTGCTTCAGTTTCTTTCAACAACTGTTGCTTTAATGTTAAGATGTTCTAAAGATTATTTTAGCTGATAAAGGATATTAACTTCAATAGCTTTTGATAGACCAAAAAACCATCCTAAAATGTACCTGAAAAAACGTTCTGTACAAACTATGAAACATTGCTACCATCTCTATAGTCTTATAAAAACTAGTTACCTGCTCTCTATTATTTCAGCACCATTTAACATCTGTATATACTTTTCCCTTGTACTCCAACGAGTCATAATAACTGCTGTAGCTGTAGTGTCAAACTGAAAAATAAAACCACAAACTTACCTATCTCTCAGCAACAAAAATCCAGTTCAATATGCATCACGTATCTGTTGAAACCATTACAACTGTTTTCTTAAAATCCTTGTTGAAACAGCCACTCAACACCCAGACCTCTTTTAACCTTAAGGCCAGTTCTAACTCATTGGGGTAGCAAGCAGGATCCCAGCCATTGCTGGCAGGCAGGTCAGTGCACCAGCCTGTACGTGCTGAGGTTCATGTAACAGAGACAAGTCAAGAAACAACACAAATGTGAACTGTTACTGACCTCTTTACAAGGTCCACAGCTAAGGAAAGGATTCCTACTCACTACCACAGAAAATTATTTACTGACACAAATTCTCATTAGTATTCCCCAAACATTAGAAAATCTTGATCAATCCTTTTACAGTATTTTTTTATAATCATAATCAGGTACTCTCAAGCCACCTCACGTTATTTTGTTTTGTAACAGAAAAAATACTATTAGACTGATTTTTTTTTTTTTATGAGAAGTTTCCTGACTTTTGCATTTTTTAGATCACATTAGTGTATGCAATACTGAAAGGCAGGTCTTGGTAAGTATTTCAGGTCTTGACTCAGTAAGTTAAAGTTGTTTAGGAGTGTGAGTAACAACCTGAAAAATCTTCCTAAATTACAATCTCTAGCAAACCCCCCCCCAAACAGGCAGTTACAGAAGACAGGAATATTGGCATTTCCATACTAGTTTACATCTTGGGTCCAGGTAAAACAGTCATGCGCACAACATATCACAGTGGCTAATATAAGCAGTCTCTTATAGTCTAGAGACTATTGTGTAGTAAGCTATCTCCCCTATTAGACTCCATCTCTTTCTAAAAATTAAAAGACTTAAAAGTGCTAGATGCAACATTAAGGATTCAGAGACTTTAAAGAGGTATAATTAAATAACCATTTTTAGACTTCTCTTCCCCCTTTCTTTTTACAACCAAAGCAATGTCTAATCCCTTTCTAAAACATAGCATTCTTGGCCATCAGCTACCTCTTGTGGAAACAAAATAAATTATAGCTTTTTGAAGGCAATGTTTCTGACCTTCCCACTCTACCCCACTTCTTAATTAGATGTTTTCTTGTTCTGCTGTTATGAGAATAAAAGCATATTGCTCTTGATACTATTCAATATTCCAGAATTTTTTTTGCGTAAGATGTGTGCCAGCTTTTTCTCTGATCTCCATTCATTATCTAACCAAAATGTAATCTTTAGATCTTTTTCCACAAGATGAAGTCGTACATTTTAGTGGATAATACAAACATAGTCAGTTTTCCTTCTCAATTAAGAAGTTACTCAGGATTGATTTAAATATTAATAACAACCCCTAAAAAACCAAAATGCTGCAGAAAAATTGTTGACATTTTAGTTTCTTTGCCAAGAATAATTTCTACTGATCTGCTTATCGATAGCATCAGTATAACATAGCATTAACTTACTTGAGGCCTTCCTGCTCTCCCAATCATTTGCAGAATATCAGTTTCACTGTACTCTTGGAACACTCCTCCAACATAGTGCATTGTGGATTTTATAACCACCAGATGTGCAGGTAGATTGACTCCCACAGCTAAGGTGCTAGTAGTAACTACATCAGATTAAAGTATATTGATTGCAAGATGAACACCATTGCAATGTTTGGCAGACATTAAACAAACAGCAAATAAGTGACCAACGCTTGATACCTAAGAGCTCTTATTTCCTTTTTAAGTTTCTTTCAATAATTTAGACTCCAAAACATCTTCAATGTAACACACACACTGAAGAAACATTATTCATATTTCTTCATGGATAGGTATTTGAATACAGTCGTGACTTCATCTTGCTTTGTAGTGATCAATATCTTCAATATTTTAAGTCATCAGTCATTAGCATCATTTATATCCATGGTACCACACTAGAATCACCACCGATACTATCACAATACTTTACCAGTACACACTCTCACATGGAAAACACCAGTCAAGTTTGTGGCAAATTGTCTCACACTCGTGTTTTCTGATTTACTCTCTCTAATAATATACAGGGTGGCAGGAATCTACCATGGAAAGGCAGCTATACAGGCCAAGTATACAACTGTTTGACTATAAAAACAAAAACTTAATGAATTTTCCAATTCTTTTGGAAATGGAGAACTTAAATTAGTTATTACAGGTGCATCAGTAAAGAACAATCTAAATTAAAGGCATAACCACACCATCTTGTTAAAGAATAATTGATTTTTGCATTATTATGGTAGGCAAAATAGGAAATTTGCCAAAACAAAGGGACCTAACCATAAAAAAAATTGCCAAGAAAGGTTACTTATCAGTGCAATCAGAGCTTCGATCTATATATATGTGTGTGTATATACACATATAGAAACACACACATGCTGTGAGTATATGTACATTCTTTTTCCAGACCAAAGTTTTTCCCCTTTGTAATATCTGCAAAAGTTGTGTTAAAACTCTACCCCCTCTGTCCTGCTCACAAAAGCAGAATATGCCCCATACTCTTTCAGTTTCCTCTCACTTGTAGAAATGTAATTCCAGTATCTCAGATGAACCTGAATAATTCATACAATCTATAAACTTCAAAGGACTTAAGTATCAATAAGCAACTCTGCATTCTTTCAGCGGTAGTTCATATGCGTGTTCACATTGCGCTCAGCTATAGCACAAGGTTTCAAAGTTATTTTTGCAAAGAGCAATTGTAGAACCACAGTCTCCTGAGATTTAAAAAATGGCACTGCCATTGGCAAAGCCCTGCACAGTGCACCAGACAGCCGAAGTAGATTGCAAGGACGTGGGGATGTTTCAGTACTATAAATGCTGCCACTCTAGCAAAGTTGCCACATCACAGAAAGGGTATCTACCTTAAATTTTCATAGTGAGTCATGATGTTGTACAGGAAAGGAAAAATCCATCAATCTTTCAGAAATCCACTAATGATTCACAAGGCAATTCCCCACAGGGTCTGAATCTTTCTTACAGAAAAAGAAAGCCTGGACAAGATAAAACCATCACATCTCAGACAGACACCTTCGCATTTCAGGTATCAGCAGATGGAATATTTCTTAAGTATCTCCTCATCAATTAAAACACCTTGCATGGGAGTTTGAAGATAATATCCTTTCCATCTAAGAAGCATTAAATGTAAAAGATTACCTTCAGGGAATCTACTGTTGCAAAGGACACAAACAAAGAAAATATTGTGTAAACTCTGAGGAAAGGCACGCTAGCAGAGTTCCACCTCAACAGGATGGCTCAGTGATACGAAAAAGAAACAGATACTGCCAGACCTATACAGACATATGAGGGAGGATAACCTCTGTGTATGCTGAAAAAGAGGAAAGTTCTATGGTCTTAGTCTTCAGAAACAGTGCACATGTATACTCACAGGGTGAAAGCGCATGTAAAACACAAACACATCTTCATCCGGATTTCACAAAGTGATTCCAAGGGTTAAACAAACTATAGAATCATAAAATGCTACCACTTCCAAACTGCAGCCTTCTCAGGATAGATTAACAACATATTGACTTTCAAAGTTCAATTTACTTACAAAGCACTGGTAAGTCTCCTACAGTAAAAGCTCCTTCAATTATTTTTCTGTCAGATATCTCCATACCCGCATGATGATAAGCCACACCGTACATTAAAAGGTCTGATAATAAAACAATTACATCCATTACTTGACTAAGATTACTCAATCAAGTATTCATTCACAGAGCAGACTGATAGTAGGTGATATTTACCTCTCAGTTTGGAATCTTTCAATGAATTTGCATGCCTCTGTAATCTATGTAACACACACACAAGAAAAGAGGATACTTCAGAATCACAAACCAGATTCACTAATGCAAGTCGACTATACAAAGATGCAAGTATTTTTTTTAAAGTGCAAAAATAAAGCTTCACATGAAAGTAGATACACAATCACCCCACTAAAGATTGTAGGATGTGTTCTTTGACACGTACATTTCTTACATACTTTCCCACAGTTCAACTGCATTTGTGCTTTTTAGAGATTTTTTTAGATTGCAACTATATGTTAGATTATCACAAAGACACAGTCTTAAAGTAACTTAAAACATACATTCTTTGGGTATTTTCAACCACCACCTTTCCCTTCATCACAAAGGAAACAAACTTGACTCTGGGACAGCTGTTGCAGCCTTTCCAACCCAGTCATGATCTACAATCTACACATTATTCACATAAGGCAAAGACCATGTTTGAGGTCCAAAATCAGGAAGTAGCTCCTGCAGCTGCCATGACTAGGCAACCTGAAGTAAATAATAATCAATATGGTTCAGGGCTGTGTTTATTTAAAGACCTCTGATAATGCAAAGATTTCTTAAGGCTTAAGACACTAGTGAGACCACATCTAATTCAACTGTTCATATGCTTAATCTTTGCACTACAAGGCCTTATACATTCATAGGAATTAACATTTGTATGTTTGGAAAGCAGCTTTTAGAAACAACTTAATGTTTGTAAAAAGTACCCTAAAAATCTGAGAAGCAAATAAAACTTCCCACAAGAAGTGCCTGTTTACAAAAATAATGTCAGCTGTGATGACGATCTTGTTGCAGACACTCCTCTGCTAGCAATTGTGTTAGCTCAACAGCTTTCTTCACAGATGTCACAGGTTTACTAAAACACAAACACTTGTTAACAAGTCAAATATAAAAATACCTTTCTTTCTGTTCTATACTCAGTAGAAATTTAGCATCTTTTGCAAGAACAGAAGCGGCCTGCTGTACACCTTTTCTTGTGGCACAAAACTATAAAATAAGAAAAGATTTTTTTGAACCAACACTTTTAAGAAAGAAACAATTTCAAATGTGATTAAAAAAACCCAAGAGACTGTTGTACCACAAGTGCTGGTTTTTGTTCTGAATATGTTTGTATAATACTAGCTATCTTGTAGTTAAGAGTTAAGTCAAATTTGAATTCTGTCTGATTGTTGCTGCAAGGAAAACCAAGAACAATTTTGCGTAGCTTCACTGGTCGTTGATCCTCATCTATTTTCAGGCATACAGCAGGCATCTTGCTATCTGAAAGCCATTCTGCAATCTTTAAAAGAGAAGAAAGAGAATGGAAATGATAAATTTCTGCTTTTAATCATGCTTTGCTCTAACTGCAACACACAATAATTAACTTAGCTTTTGTCACATGTAAACTATTAACACATTTGACATAGTTTCATCATTAAAATCACAGGTGAAGTTCTGCTTTCCACAGGACCGATAGAATTCAGACTGAAATCTCAAATCTGCAGTGATTTGTACTTGAGCCAAAAATAATGAACAGAAATCTAAAACTGAAGCATGCCCTTACTTGGCAGATAGTTTCCTATGGTTGTAGGTCATTCATTCTATTAGCAACAACCTCACATGACAACTGTTATCACTCTGAATTTATAACTCCAGGTAAGTTTTATAAACTACATTGTTTAAAATACAGTTAAAATGTAGCTTACATCTTCAGCATTTGGGATTGTTGCAGAAACAGCTATAAACCTCAAAGGAGGAATAGTGCCGTGATTTTCTGGAAGACGCCAAAGAGCAGACTGAATAGTCTTCATCCGACTGACTACAACTTCTAATGTTGCACCACGGCTTTCATCTTTTATAACGTGGACCTATCAGGAATTTTAAAAGATTTGCTAAATATTTATTTAACATATCTATAGATTGTAACTGG
>NW_010412147.1:23759-36920 GCF_000710305.1 Buceros rhinoceros silvestris | reverse complement strand
ATTTATCCAGTTACAATCTATAGATATGTTAAATAAATGTTATATTTTCTAAGTTTCTTTAATCTTCAGGAATAAAAGCAGCACATATAAAACTAATTTTCTTACCTCATCAATAAGAAACAGTCGTACAAGCTGGACTATAGAGTTGTCTCTCCACCTTCTAGTCATGCTGTCCCATTTTTCCTAGAAGAAAAACAAAACAAAAACCGAAGGTGAAGGATGTTTCAGAGGCCAACATATGCCAGAAGTACAGTACAGGCAGACATGCCTAAACTTTGATAAATCCTTGAATAAGATCAGTCAGATGCCATTAGCTTAAATTAATTTATGTTTCATCTGTCACATTATTAAACTACTAACTGTTGTTTGTGTGAACTAACAGTAACACATAGCAGTGTGCTGGCAAGCATAAGGATCATAAAATCACTACTTATTACAAAAAAAAGGAGCAGTCCTAGTAGCATACAATTAGTAGATTATTAATGGCTGCTTTGTACTTTTTTGAAAGAGTTGGGATTGAAACCTACAGGTGTAGTGATAATAATATGAGCGTGATGTATTTCAAATAAATCATCCATCACCGTATCTCCTGTTAGTTCCTTGCAGCTGAGTCCTATAGGTTCAAATTTTTTTTTCCAATCATCGAAACGCTGACTGCATAGAGCTTTTATTGGAGCCACTAAAAATGATGCAAAATAATCAGAGTTATATCAGGACAATCAAATCTTCAACTGTATTGCTAAAGATGCTAAATGCATACATTTTTAAGATGTCATCTTGAATTTAATTTCCCTAATTTTCATCTTTGATCCCTTATTATCCTATTCCACATGAACAGAGGTTTAGGCCCCAGTTCTTCCCTATTAGTAATTAGAAATGGAACCCTTTAATTAAGATTATTTATGCCTTCTCTTAGTCCTGTTTTTCCCCTCAGTCCCACATGGAAACAATCATTCAGCTATCAAAGGTTTTCTCACAGATGGACGAAACCATAGGAAATACGTATTTTCTAATGGTGGGTCATACAAATAGCAACCTTTTTTGCAGTTCAGAACTATTTGACCACTCTTTGTTCAGAGAGAAAAGGGGTTACAAATGAGAAATCATTCACAAGCAAGAGACAATACCAGAAGAAATAAATGCATAGTTAGTATTGTCAGGGTCATATCAAGCAGTTAAACAGCAGATAGCAGCTAACATGGCAGGTAGCAGTTCTGATGCTGATCCACAAGAATAGACCCCTAAACCAACCTATTTCTCATCTTTGTTTCCCCCCACCCCCCCCACCCCGAGGATACATACCATACTTTTGCAGATGGGGGCTGATTCTAGAAATCAGAAGTAATTATCTATAAGGACTGATACTAGTAACACGTGTGAGTCTATATTGGATGGGTAATCTAGATGGAAAATGTAGTGATTTAAGTGAGAGTAGGGATCCACGTGGGATCCGAAAACAGCAGTAATAAAATAGATCTTGCATAGATTGCATTCTATGCTAGTTAGAGCCACTGAACCATTTCTGCATATCAGCTGACAAGTGATCTTTAAGATGAAGAGATTTAAAGAACAAGTTTCTGCTTCAGAAGAGGTGTAAAATCTCTTAAGTGTATCTGTGGCCTATAATGCAGGGAGAAATCACTAGCTGCAGAAAACTGGTTAAGCTACCAGCAACTAACTCACAAAATTGCGGAAGTTGCAATAATTTTTTGCTATGCAAGAATGCAAGAAGCTAGTGATTGCTCCCAGAACTTCAGTCAGCAACACTTAGCATGTGTTAAAGCTACTGGGAAACAACTCTAATCTACAAAACTACTATAAGCTAATGCACATACATTAGGGGACTGACAAACCAGGTACCAGAGCCCACTCTGCCAGTACATAATCTGATTAACAGCCCTGTTCCAACACTCTGAAACCTAACATGTCTCCTTCACCATCACTGTTGAACCTGGAAAGGTCAGCAGATCTAATTTCACCAGCAGGTAACAGCTTCCTTACTGAAAGTTCGAACCAGCCAATTTCTATAAATTCATTAAACATTACAGTACACTGAAATGCTCCACCTTGATCCACCGACAGAGAAACTATAATACATGCCTGTTTATAAAAGATCTGTTTACAATACACAGTAAATTCTTAATCAACACTAGCTTTATTGTAAGAATTTTAACATATTGGATTTTTTTAAAAACTAAATAATTAGGCTGAAACTTTTGTAAATATAAAGTTTAGCCATTAATGGCAAGACTGACAAATATATCACTGTATGAGTTAATTAAAACTGGGACAAAACCACTAATTTATTCTGTTAAATATCAATAATAGCTACAATGCTATCACATAAATAACTACTTTTAGAAGAATGAGATAGGTCATAATTTCTTAACATATTTAATTCCAATATTATTAGAGCATTCACTCCAGATCTTTGCATTTACAGAATGACATTTTCTACTGCTGTCACCAGTATGTTTAAAGCTGCGTAATACTTACTGTAAACAACTTTAATATTTAACCAAGGCAGAGGGGCTTCCATGAGTAATCTGGTAATAGCTAGCTCAAACATTACAGTTTTTCCAGAGCCAGTTGGAGCACAAACTACAAAATTCCTGTCTGTATAAAGAAGCTAGGAAAGAATTGCAAAGTAGTAAACATAACACAGCTATCCATTGTACCTATTCATACATTTCAAAAGCATTGCCTAGGGGAAAATGACACAAGGAAATTATTATTGCCTTGATATACGTAGTCCTCTAAAAAATTTTGCCTTGGCCATATTGACCACCATCAGTGGTCCACCCTGGCCTCCAATCGGGAGGTTTGGAGACACACCACACATAACGCTGCTGCCTCCTTTGAGAGCATGCGTAGAATCAGTCTCGAGGAGAAAAGACAGCACAGAAAGAACTGTGCCTCAACTATACCACCCAAGGAGACCTTCCGCTGTGCTCTTCGCAACCGGTCTTGCCTATCCCGCATTGGCCTTTTCAGCCATCAGCGCGCTTGCAGTAAGCGTGGGTAAAGCCCTTCCCAAATCTTCATCTGCGAAGCCAAGCCATGGTGATGAAAAAATTTTGTAATAGATGTAAACTTTAAGTTACAGCAAAAGAAAGAACATCTTCTGCTACACATCTACCACAGAATCGCAAATGAGATACTGTCCATCTATGGTTAATACGTAATGAAGTCTACCATTTTGTGACATACAAAACCCCCAGTATCTAGCCTTAGGATCACTGCCAACATCCAACTGCAACCAAATTGCAAGCTTCTCAGAAAGAGGTATTTTGTGCTCAAATTCAAAGTTCAATTTGTTTTCCTTCTTTAATTCAATCTGCATTCAAAATTCCAACACTGTTGAATATATATCATTTTAATACAAGTTTTCAATAAGAACAGAACTAGGGGCGTTTTTTTTTTTATGATTATGCTTCCTTCCTTCCTCCCGATTCTATCCTCCACCATCTTAGAAGCCAGATACGTCCATGGCAGGTTCCTTCATTTTACTCTGACCAGGCTGACTCTACCTTCTTTCATTTAAATTTATCTACAAAGTTCTACTTGCAGCCCCAGCATACTTACATCATCCAAAGCTTTAGACTGTGCATAGTTAAAATATGGGAACTCCTTAAAAATACTTCTAAATTGGGTTGCTTGACAGCATTAAGGAATTGAAAACAATTGTGTGAAAATTATAAAATCTATTTCAGAACTGTAGATGCATTTCTTTCTTGTAATTTAAGTGCAAACTTAAAAAATATGCAACAATCTCTCACTCATACAGGCTTCTAAAAATTATCAGATGTAACCTATTAAATGATTTAGTAGATTTATTTAGATTTTTGTTGTGCCATACATTCCACTTCACCAAAAAAATCCACTACCTATTTGAGAGGTCTCAGGATTATACCAACAATCAAGAACCTCCTTCACAGCATAAGCTCATGGAATGGTATACAACTATGCAACATGAAACTGCAAGGGACAAAAACTTTATTCTACACTGCAAACCAGATACAAAAGCTAGCAGAGCACTGCTGTTAGCATACTTAAAGCATCAAAGGTCACATTATATTTGTAATATTACACAAATAGATTAGTATGATATTGTATGGGCAGTCATACTAGTAGCAAAAAAAAATTCACGTACAATCTCTTAGTGCTGACAGTGGTTTTAAATATATTTTCAATTGTGTATTCTTCTCTAACACATTCTTATCTAAAACATGAGTAAGAGGAAAGAGTATTGTTACATTACAAATTCAAATGAGTAAGTTGATCCTTGTCTGGACTTGCACTGAAGCCACACAAGCAGACTAACTGCAACCATCTGATCAGGCTGAGGCAGCACACGCAGTCAGACATAGCACCAACAGTAACAAGAACAATGAACTGCTGAGGCCTCAGATTGATGTTACATTAAAACACTAAATTAAAGAAAAAAAAAGTAAACCAAGAAATAAAGTAGTTAAGTATAAACATTAAAAAATGGGTAAAGATAAGCAAGTAACATTAGACTAAAGAAAATAAGGAACTTTTAAGACTTCTGTAAAATTATCTAAATGATATATTTTCAAAATGCAGAATATTGACTATCTGTAATTTGCTATATCAGAACAACTGAGTCCTTACTATTTTCAAAAATTACAACACTTCTTAAAGCTATTCACATGAATTTAAGTTGTCTAAATTTAGACATTTCCTCTTCCTGATATTTAACCTACCATTTGACAGCTTACTAGAAACAAAATATTGAAAAGAGAGCAAAAAAAAAAAAGGCAAAAAAAAGTTTGACAAATACAGATGGATGGTTAATCATGTTGTGGGTTCAAGGCAGGGGTAAGAAGGAAAATTACTGTAAAATCTGCTTAAAGAATGGAAATATACTGTAACTACACTGCAAGATAGATACGTGAAGTTTATTTTCTGCTGATAAAATGGGACAAAATGTTAGATTCGGTTTTCCTAACATACCTAAATACCGAATCTCTTTAGTTTTTTTTTTAAAGTGTATGGTAATATAAGTGTATATCTGGTTTTGCATACAAAATGAGGCCTGAAATATATATTATGCAAACTAACAATTTTACCTTTTAAAACTAAACAGTTTTGAGGATAAAATTTGAATGTTTGAAATAAGAATAAATTTGCTTAGCAATGAATGATCTATAAGTTGTCCTATTTTACTCTAGCTGTTGCAGTCCAAAGTGTAAACATGTATTTATCATGATTCCCAGCATTACATTATGAATCAAAACTATTACAATGTAATGCATGAGTTCCTATGGCTACAAATTAAACTCTCTAATTTTATGAATGTAAAAGCATTGTAATAAAATCAGTAAATCAGATACAGCAAATACAAGGATACGTATTTCTGTAACAGCCCTCAAAATTTCCAGTTTTCTTCCTGTACTTCCTAAAGAAATAAAAGTAGTAAATTTATAAAACCAGATTTGTTTTCAACCCATACCCATGAAAAATATCTCCCTCACCCCAAGCTATGTGTTCTGTTAGGAGCTGCAAGGCTATGACAAGGTCCACGGGATATAGGAGGAGCTGACAGGATAGGACAGGGAGGTCACAAGCTCATTGTTTGAAAGGACTGTCTTGGTGGCCCTTTGCTGAACTCGCTCCAGTTTAAGAATGTCTTACCTGTACCAGAGATTCAAAACTTGATGCAGTAAATAGACATGGTCTCAAAGTACCAAGAAAAAGGAGATCATCACTTCCCTCAACTTCTTGGCTTTGCTCTTGTTAACAAAGCTCAGGATGCTGTCAACCTTCATTACTGCTGAGGCACGGTTCTGATTCACGTTCAGCAAGCTGTTTGCCAGACCCCAGGCACTTTTCCACAGAGCTGCTACCAGATAGTTCAACCCAAGGGAACCCCAGGTGTTCTCCTTCCCTGGGGTAGGACTTTGCATTCTTTTCTGCTGAATTTAATGAGATCCCTGGCAGCCCCCTCCTCTGGGACAGACCTCTGCAGTTCTCCACGTGTGGCAGGCAAGCAGATAGAGAGTGACCCATTAACCACCATCCTCTGAACCTGACCATCCAACCATTTTTCTTACCCATGCAGCTGCCCCTCCGTTGCTGATGTCCTAACTTGAATACAAGAATGTTTTGGAAGACTGTTCCTCAATCATTCTATAATAAGCCTTGCTGAACTCGAAGTAAATGATATCCACTGCTCTCCCCTCACCCACAAACTGAGTTACTGTGGCTCAGAAGGCAATCAGAATTTAATTCCTGACCAGTCTCCAAATCCCATCTCAAGCGAGCCTCTGCCCTACAGCTTTCTGCTAGAACTATTTCTTTCTGCTGTATTTCTGTAGCAGTTAGCCAGGAACACAAGGTACATTCCACAGACACAATGAGTCCCTGTCCCAAAAAGTTTGTAATATAGAAATAAATCACAGATTTAAAAACTATTGGAAAACAAAAATAATTTCTAAAACAAGTTTTTTATCATTTCATCAAAATTCTCCCCACTTCCCTCCATTTTCCAGATATTTCCTGTTTAAAATCTATTTCTGCAAAGATACAAGTACAAGCCGCATCTCAAATACAGATTCCATTTTCAATGTCTCATTACAAATGAACATGAGACTTTACCGTATGAAGGAACAAGGCTGCTCTTTTTCAAGTTGTTTAGGGGACTGATTTGAAGTGACATTTTTAAAAAGGTTTATATGACTTGGAACTTTTGAAAATTCTTCACAAATTGTTTATCTCATATTAAACAACTGCAATTAAGTTCCATAGAATTGCAATAGCTTCTATCAAGTTTAGCCAATTATCTCACCTTGAACTGGTGGGAGAATGTTCTTCATTCTCCTTCAGATCATAGATATTCATTATTACTACATATCAAAGACAGACAGGGGACTATTTTTCTTAAAATAGAGTAGTAATAATAATTACCTGTCACATCCAGAATCTCTGAAGAATTAAAAAATGATTTCATTTCAATTCCATTTTTAGATGCAATGTCCTCAATATTTACCGCATGAAGAGGAAACTCTGAGTCTTTTTTTATTGGAGTATGACAATTATTTCTCCATAAACCTTCTTTTCTCACTTCTTTCATGTTTTCACTTGTATTTGAGTAAGTATCAGTTTCTTTCACATCCACAGAACTATCTTTAAATTCTGTATTTTTGTACGTATATGCAGACATTTTAAATAAACTGTGAAAAATCCAGGATTTGCATTAGTTTGTCATCATGGTACACAGTTTCCCTAATTATTTGAAAAATATGTTTATATTAGAAACAGAACTAGTAAGATACAACGATAAGAAAAGTTTGTATCTAACTTTACTTAATCTGACACTCTTCTTCCCGAAGAAGACTTCTTTCAAGATACGTTTGAACTTTACTTTCATTCTCAAAAGAATGAAAGAACACACTGCCCGTCCAGATGGGCTCTGAATCCCAACAGCAGATTAACTGTAAATTTCTGCATCACTAAAACCAAGAGCCATACAAGTTCTGAGGAATGAGAAGAGCAGGGCACAGAAGAGGAATTTATCTATAAAACCTCTCCTTCCAGGCAGCAGTGAAAGCATGTTGAGAACTTCTCAGTATCTTCCTGGCTGGCTGACCTCTGAAAGCAAGCAGCCTTAGCCTTCTCTCATTACCATGTGGATAAAGAACTCAAAACAGTATTTTGAAGAACCTTTGTTATCTAAAAATTCCTTTAAACTTAAAGAAATAAACCTCATCCTTACTTTTCTCATAAAACAGACTGAGCTTAGAACACATTTAATTACAGCACTAAAATATTGCGAAAAGGAAACATCTTTTTTCCTTACACTTAAAAGAATTAGTGTCTGGAGCCCTTTTAAAGTACCTTCAGTTGAAGTGCCCAAAACTCTGCATTTAACAAATATATCTAAAATAATAATATGATTCTGACAGTTGATAGAGTATCAGAACTGACTAGACACATACCTTCTTCTTAATGTTGAATGGATACTCTCATCATCACTGTTTTCTGAAAAATTACTTAATATTTTATTTTGTGGAAAATTTGCGCCAGGTTGATGAAAAACCCCTGTTCCTATTTTAGATTTATCTTCATCAGAAGAGGGAAACAATGAAACCATTTTCAGACTTTCATGCCAAAACTTAATTTTTTCTCTTTCTTCTACATGTAACTGGAGCAATTCTTTTTCAGAGGCTATGCCAGGTGTTGCAGATTTATCATATACTTCCCCAGTGTTACTCTTACATTGTTGTATAAACTTCTGGTGCTTTCTCCCTGCTACAAAACAAATAAATTATTATTTCTATTAATATTCATATTCCTAGTCATTTTATTAAATATCATCCACACAGAGTGAGCCAAATTCACATATACTATATAAACTGATATTTTTATCTTACTGCAAGAACTTTAGTGTATATTTGATGACTCATGCTGATGAATGCAATGCATCTGTTTTCCATTTAAATTATAAAAACAGGGTCACTTTCTATGCTTCCTATACAAAGTAATGGAGCAAAACTATTCCTCAGAACTACGAAGCAGCTTGTAAGACAGAAACCCCGTTCCAGAATAAAGATAGTCTTTTAAAAAAAATGACACCATGACCAAGCTTCAAGTTCCTAGTACAAAGAGCTGAGATAAACACTGCAATCCTAGCAGTGAAAATTCATAACAATGTCGGTGACAGGATGGTTTCATATTTATCTTGGTTAATTATCACATTTTGCAGGGTTAATTCTCAGTAGGGTCGGTGTCCTGATCTGGATGACCATACAAGCATTGTTGACAGCAAAAGGAAGGCAAGAGCAAACATAAGCAACTGAATGCAACAAGATTACAGAACAGCTCTATTCTGCAGCCTATTAATTTCACTGTTAACCATCCAGAAACTTAAAATTACAATGGCCTGTTTGTGACGCAACCCAAACAGTTCTACAAACACCAGAGAGTTTATTTGAATGAGTAGTTCTTAGCGGAATTGCTCTTGCATAAAGTAGAAAAAACCCCTTCTGTCTTAAAAATATAATTCCTAAATAGAGAGTAACATAAAGCACAACAACTAAGAAATGCAAAAGTCTAGTTGACAGAGACAAAGCAACTGAATTCTTTAAAATAAATTTGTTTAGGGTGATACTGGGTGTCCAGGTGGAAGGAATACTCCACTTAGCGGCAACCAATGGCCAGATTTGAATTTGGCCTGAATAGCGATTTGAAAAAAGCCCCCAAAAGGGAAGAAGAAAGCTAAGTTCATATAAACTCTGTTCCATGGGTCAGAGGCAGGTCCTCAGGACAACGTGCTGCATTGTGCTCTTGCAGCTGCTTCCCACTGTGTTTTATGAACACTGTGGAGTGGCTGGAATTTTGATGATATTTCTTATCTTGCCCACTGCTGCACAGTAAACATGCAGCTTGTATATGCCCAGAGAGGACTGTTAATACTCCAAATATATGTAAGACCATCACCCTCAAATGAAGTACATTCTTTGTCTGTATTTGCACATCTAGAATATTTCATATTTCACAGCATTAAAAGAAAGAGGAGGAATTATCTGTCAAGCTAATTATTTGTCAAGCCATTCAAAATTAATGTGAAATATTATGGTTTAGAGGGACTTGGCAGTGTTAGGTTTACGGTTGGACTTGATCTTAAAAGGTCTTTTCCAGCCTAAGTGATTCTTTTCTATGCTACTTTACCCATAAGAGTGTTGGCTGTGTTTTCTTCCAGTTGCCTCTGTAACTCCTCTGCAGCTGGAATTTCAGCAATACCTGGAGCAGGTGCAATATACCATATCTTGGGCTTTTCATTTTCTAGATATCTATTTTTAAGACACAAAGGTAAGGTTAAAACATTATTGAAGCACCTTCCACAATACCTTGCTCAAAATCACTAATCATATGCTTGATTCTTTAATTCACGTGATTTTTAATCACAGGAAATTTAAAAGGCAAAACTTCTGCTAACCTATATTTCTTATAGCTCTAAGATACACCTGCATCACTCAAACTTCAGTGTTCTTGGAAAAACGTATTAAAGTATGGGTTATTAACCTGGAAATTTCTAGCTCCACATTTCTACTGGCAGACAGAAAAGAGGTAAAAAAAAAAATCTGCTGTAAGTGTAGAAAAACTTGGAAAACTATTATGTGTATTTAACAAAAAAAAGATTTACCTTTGTCTTGTATCTGGTTTTTCATAAAACAAATTATCCAATGAAAAGACCATGTCTTCAGAGTTGAACATTTTTAATCAAATGTGAAGGCTGTTAGCCTGTAAAAGGCAGCACAAGGAACTGTGAAATTGAAATTATTAGAAATGAACCTGTATAAGCAATAAGAAAACTTATTAGTTAAAAGTGCCAATGCTTATTTCCTGATTTTTTTTTATTTAGAGCCTTTGTCTGCATCCTTAATTCTTCTTCAAAAAAAGAATCTTCCTCCTGATAAAATATGGTTCTTATTACTTATGACCAAAAAATCCTGAAGGACAGTACTTTAAAGAACCTTTACATTACCAAGACATGTCAGGAAGGAAAAAAGTGGGTAAGAGTGAAGATCCACATGAAGTTTATGCTGCATTATTTAATTTCTAAGAATAATGCTAGGATTCTTTTATACAACTGCAGACTATATATTTTTTCTCATATTGTTTCTGTTGTGATGGAAAAATAGAATGTCTTATGGTCAGATTCTGTCAATTTCTACAAAATAAAATTATTCTAATATCTAAAAAAAACAACAAATATTTTAATTTACAAGCAAACTAGATTTTTTTTTTTGTAAACTACATGTAAGTTGCTTACCTGGATAACTGGAGTATGTGCCTAGCTCCTTAATGTTGTTAGTTCACAAATTTGTTCTGAAACATCAGGACCAGAGATTATTCCTGAATTATTTGTCACATACACCAATTTAAAAAATACTCCAATTACTTTAATCATTTTGCATTTAGCACCAGCTCTAGGCATTAGACACGTTTCCTTCATGTGTTTGTGCTGAGAGGTTTCACAGCTCTTTATTTTGCTTAAGGCCAACTTTAAAAAGCAAAGATCTCACTATACGAATACCACAGAAAGGATTTTATGAGTCAAAAATCTTAGATTCACTGAAACAAAGGGTAAAAAACCAAATCAACTTCAACAGAGTCTATAAAACTCAGTAAAGGCCAAATCAAGTGATAAAGCAAAGGTATCTTCTCTACCTACAGAAATAAAGCAAAGGTGACATTTCTTTTGTACTCCAGCATCTCATTAGTACATAGGAAAAAATTCTTTTAGAGTGCAAATGGGATTCAGGTTTCCTTAATTACTCTTCTGTCAGCTGTGAACCAAAATTTTTTAAAAAATTTTCCCACAGAAGCTGTAAAACTTCAAATATTCCAGAGAAATGTTTCAAATTTAAAGCAGAAAACATTTCACAATACCAGCAGAATATAGAGCATTAATCAAAACTGTCTGAACACAGTGAAGAAGATAGGTTTTAGAACTTCAAACAAGAAATCTGTCAATGCCCCTTTTACATTCCTTTTCAGACAAAGTCTGCAACACCACTTCTGCCAATTTCTGCCAATCCCCCATCACCAGGTTTTGCCACTTACTCCTTCACACTAATAAAGCAACAATTTAGAAATCACACTAATACATCTAACAACACTTGTTAATTTTGCCACCAGGCTTTCACATGGTTTTAATGTCAGTAATCTACAGCAGGAGTTCTCAGGCTTGAGAACTCCTTGCTTGTACTGGCAGCAGAAAGCATCTGTCAGAACTGAGTCGTTGCTATTCAAGTAGTAATTATCTGTGTTAAGTAGTAATTACCTGCATTAAGTGCTTATCGAACTGAATAACACCACCCCAGCGACTCCACAGAGCTGCAAACACTGCGCACCAGTATGAAATGGTTTTCATACCTCAGGTGGGTGTATCTATAATATGCAACTTCCATGTAAATAATTTGGATTTATGATTTCCAGCCCTGAGCAGTCTTTGTTATACACGATATTTAATCTCCCAGGCCCTTCAGTCCCCCACTCTTTATATGTCATTCATTCTTTCATTTGTTCCATTAATTCCAACTGGTTGCTAATGTAATTAAAAATCGATAGTAGATGTCACAGTCATTTTAAGAGGTCAAAAAACCCTGGCACAACACTCCTTTACGCAGTTCTGCATACATCCACCTGCTTGCTGGCTGTCAGCTGGGACAGGCCCTGCAAAATCCCCTGCCAAAAAATAGTGAAAAGTCTCTCAAGACTTTCAAAGGAAGAAAAAGGATAGCTGAAGAGGAGGGGCGACAAAACAACCGCAAAGATGGACAGGAATCAAGGGTCTTTTCCATGCTCTGAATCCTGTTGACAACAGGAGAAATGCATATTCAAGGTGGTGGAATGAGGGAGAGGAGCAGGGTTCACAGGAGCAGTGCAGACTGTTGATTCTAGATGTCACAGTCATTTTAAGAGGTCAAAAAACCCTGGCACAACACTCCTTTACGCAGTTCTGCATACATCCACCTGCTTGCTGGCTGTCAGCTGGGACAGGCCCTGCAAAATCCCCTGCCAAAAAATAGTGAAAAGTCTCTCAAGACTTTCAAAGGAAGAAAAAGGATAGCTGAAGAGGAGGGGCGACAAAACAACCGCAAAGATGGACAGGAATCAAGGGTCTTTTCCATGCTCTGAATCCTGTTGACAACAGGAGAAATGCATATTCAAGGTGGTGGAATGAGGGAGAGGAGCAGGGTTCACAGGAGCAGCGCAGACTGTTGATTCACACTTACAGAGGTTTGCTGACTCCTGTAACCACAGACCTCTCGTGTCTGCTTTTAAGAAACAGCTTACCACACACCTAGCACAAACAGTGCAGGCCCCAAGGGGCTTTGCTCAGTTTTAAAGCCCCTCTGCTTTCACCTTCCTCCTAAAACCAAATCCTTTCCTTAGACACCTGCGTTTCACCTCCGTGGTCTCTCCAGGGGGCCCAAAGTGACAGTCGCAGCCTTCAGGAGTGCCAGCCCAAACAAACTGCCCGTGTTCGCTGCCAGCTGCGGACCAGGTGCCCTGAAAGGGCAGAGGGCATCCGTCCTCACAGCACTCCTTCCCGGTTCCTCAGCCCCTAAGCGCTCTGCTTAGATAGAGGCAGGCTCCCTCTCTCGCCCTCCTCCCTCGACTGAGCCC
>NW_010412147.1:10153-23594 GCF_000710305.1 Buceros rhinoceros silvestris | reverse complement strand
CCCCCCCCCCAACGGCAATCCCCGCCACCACCGCCCAAAATGGCGGCAACAGCGGAGCCAAGAAGGTGCCAGAGCACAGTGGCAGTGCCGCGCCGTCGGTGCCCCTCAGCTGGGCGGGCTGAGTGGGTAGGAAGCAGCGATTGCTACCCGCTCCTCTCCTACTACCGCCAGAGGGGAGGCCGCCCTCCAGAGCCTGCGGCAGCCCACCGGCTCCGTCTTTCCGCGGCCGCCCCCGGTCTGCGGGCTCCGCCTGGCACGAAATGGAGGGCGCGGGGTCCGCTGCCTTTCTCCGAGGCGCAGCCCGGCTGTAACACTTGGCACAGCGCCTACACGCCCAGATCCTGACATCAACGGGGAAGGAACGGGCTAAAACCTCCTGAGGGGAGAAGAAAAAAAAAAAGGAAGTGCAGAGGGACCCCACGGGTGCCAGGTTTAGAGCTTGTCCGAGCACGGATTCACCAGGAATTACTCCTTCTGTTGCGAAGTCCTGACCCACTTTTACCCCGGTGTGACAGAAAAGGCGGCTGATTCCTACACAGCGTGCGACTGCTGGCGAAAGGACTCCTACACAGAGAAATAAACATACACCAGAAAACGTTGTAAGGATCAGTATTTTCCAGTATTTCTGAAATCATTCATGTATTTTTTTGTTGCTGCTGACCTGGAGCAACAAGCGTGCCCCAAGCAATTTATATGCATTGAAGCAGCATCGTGTAAACTCTTTGTAAAATGCAGAAGTAGGTTGCAGCAGCTTTTTCTTCTTTTTTTCTTCCCAGAGAAGTACTGCAACTTACAATTCTGGACTTGCCATCAGAGCATAGCTTTTGAACTACTAAGTTTAAAATAAATTGCGGAACTGTCTCAGAAAGACTAAATTTTAAGCTGGTTCAAAGCTTCATGCCATTCAGCAAATACTATAGAGGCAGCTACTGTAAATATGTATTTCCTCATACATAAATAGATGAAAAGGAAACAGAAGATTTTCTCAAATATTGATTGATTTTAACATAAATAATTTTTATTTAATCAACTTTTTTATTTTCTTTCTTGAAAGTGTTAATTTTTAACTGTCAATTTCAAATTCTGAGACATTGTACATTTACATAATGTAAACACTAAAAAAAAGTATTCTCTCAGCCTGTGCAAGCCCAGGTCAATCAACAGCACGCCGTAAAGGTTATACACAGAGTGGTAGAAATGAGCATATGAGGTCTTGCCTTTATTATTCTTACCTTAAACCGACTCACATCAGAACTGTGTCATATTACGGTATTCCAAAATTTACACCACGTGTTTAGATGCTTTAATCTACCACCCCATCTAATTACTGGGCAGACAGCCAAGGGGAAGGAGCACTTCGTTCCTACTTCCAACATGACAGGATCTTGGCCAGCACAGAATAACAAAAAAGATTTTATGATAAAGAGCTTCGAATCCAATCAGGAGTGCTAATGAACCTTTCGTCTGAAATTAGATTCTGAAGCCACCAATGTTATTCAGTAAATTGCACAAAAATGGGGAAATGTTTGTGCTTCTAAGCGCACAATAAGCATTCATTTTGTGCTTATAGTGAACTCTGAAACCAGAAAGCATTTTTGCTTCTTACTATTAGAGAATGCCTTCTTCAATTCTGGCCTCGGGCAAGTTTCCATCTTAGTTCACAACATCTGCTTTTAGCTGACCAGATTTTAAAGTTTAAAGCCATAATACAAACAGTTCATTTTTTAAAGCTATTTTTTTCTCCAATTCCTTTCCCTAGGTGACAAGTCCCTCAACATACACACAAATCACATAAAATATATAGCAAAGCAGTCTCTCAACTGCTCAGAGACAGTTTAATTTTTGATTTTCCCCAAGCCTAACATCTGATCTAACCATATGTTTTGAGTCTTTCCAGCTTGTGGAGATCACATACTAAGTCATAAACCTGCGTGTTCTGGAGCAACGCAAGTAGAAATTCATAAACACCAGACATTGGTCAGTGATCCATGTGATAACACAATAATACTCATACTTCGTAAATACAAAGCTGTTAGAAGATTCACATTTCTCCAGAACTTACAAATTGAATAAATCAGCTATAAACAAATCGAATGTGGCAAAGTATCAAGACATAAGTGGGTTGACAATTGTTGATGTCTTCTCTCAGTTTCCTGTTTGGCTTTATCCACAATTTCAGAGACACGACAAACCCACTGGTCTCTAAGAAGTGCTTTACCTTGTAACAGAAATCACTATGAAGTATTACGAGGTCTTAAAATCACACGTGACCCCTGAACTGTATGATTTTTACCATATGCTTGAGACGGTTGCAATGATTGATTTATTAAACTGTAAGAGTCAAGAATTAAAAAAAAATATTCGCAGCTGTAACCTTTTCCAGTCAAAACTGGGAAATAAAAATACAGCAAAAGCTAAGTTGCTTAGATGAGGAAAAGAAAGGAGGAGTTTCTTCGTTTTAGCCTGTTGGCTGGCACTCACAAATGCGGGCCTGATGTTGCACCACCCCTGCAAAAGCTTAAACCGGGTGAATAACTTGATTTGTGGCAGCTGAACTTACCCATGTGCATAAGCGTTTGCAAGATTGGGTCTTAAGAGAGCTAAACGCAGCTCCGGCTGGGAGCTGGCAACAGTGCTCTGCATGTCTGCCAGAGGGGATCTCCCAGACCCGATACAAGGCGCTGCTCCCCAGGGCTGCAGCAAGCAGCCTGCTCTTGCTGTGCCCCTAACATATGCTTCCCCGGGAAGTTTAGCTCTTGAACTTTGGGTTTTATGTAGCTAAACTAAATTATATTTAATAGTTTGGGGTTTTTTTCCATGATGATATGGAAATGTGTTCTGCTATGTACTTTTATACCTTTGTTTCCTTTTTCAGTTTCTTACCTATTCATTTTTTCTTTTAAGAGATTAACTCCTCCCACTGAACCCCTCAAGCATAGACTAACCACCAAGGACCATTTTCATTATGCATAGTATTAGCATCTTACTTCAGATTAACAAAACAAGCACTCTCCCCCTTCACAGCTCCACCCTCAACAGATCTCATCATGTACAAACACATTTTTTTATGTCGCATACTGTTTAGAGACATTAGCAATTTTGCACAGACAAACACTACTGAATATAGATTTTACAGTTCTCATAGCCGATGCTTTTAATTCCATTAAAAAAACCATAGGCCCAGTTGATAAAATGAGACACATGCAGAAGGAAAGCTCATGAGATTAATGCCATGGTGATATTTGCTCTTTTGGAGCATATCTCCTAGGAGGCAAGTCATTGCTGCCTCTCTTAAAAGTAAAGCATGAAGAATGTCCCATTAATGTAGCGTCCATGGAGCTTACTTTTGAATAAATGAGAAAAACCTGAAAGTTAATATCTGCAACCTCTGTTTTGGAAAATAACTAACTTGGCTATTTTCATCTTGTCACTTCCAATGATGTACTTTTTTAAAGGGAGAAAGGGAATGGATGTTTTTTAAGCCAGAGCTATTTTGTCAAAGTCAGATCTCAGAGTTACATCAAAGTGCTCTTATTAGCTTTTTGTTCTAAATTACTATGAATCAATGATACCTACTATTATACAATGGCTAACATCTGGATTCCAGATCCTCTGGTAATTTAATTCATTCACTTTGACAAGATTTCCTGTCAGCATAATTTCTTGCTTTGGACTGGGAACTATAATGCTATCATTGAGAACAATTATTCAGAACCCCCTGAAAATGAATACATTTGTGGATTTCTTCTTTTTGTTAGGTAAACATATTACAAAATTACAGATTTTTCCTAGAATAATTCTCATTTGTAAAAAATAAACGGCTCAAATAAAAATTAATGTTATGAATAGTCCCAGTTCTGCAGTGAGCTTTGTACAGGAACAGAGAATTTGAGTAATAGTGATTTCTTGTTGCAGTGTGAGCCTATTTATCATTTATCAAACTAGTTCTCTGCAGAAAATAAAGTATTTTTCTGAAATAATACGCACTGTTTAGATATTCCATTTTGTGTACAATTTTGGCAAGTTTTAAAAAATTTACTCATAGCAGTTTTCACATATCGCTCTGAAACACTGAATCAATCTGGTCAAAATGTTCATCTTCCAAACCCTCAGTGCTACAAATACTCCTCAGTAATACTTGCAGACCAGTTGATTTTGAGTTAGGATTCTAAGTGAAAACCTGCTAATTACTGCTGCTCATTAAACTGGCAAGAAAACACATTATGGAAAGAAAAGGTCCATAGAACAAGTCAGGAAATGTAATTCTCAGGAAAATGGATATTTCTCGTCTTGGAAAAGCTGCTTAATATGACTGAGGTATTTGTCTACATTCAAGGGACAGCAGAAAATTTGTGAGTTTTAAAATATAGGTCTGCTATATGGCAAATTTTTAGAATATATTTTGTTTTACACATATTTTATTCGGCAAGAGAGTTTATGTCTGTTGAAACATTTATTTTGGCAGACAATGGTTTGAGGAACAGATGAGAGGCTAAGGAGACCTCGATTCTGTGACACTATGACCACTTAATATCTTTATGTTTGGTATTTCCCCAAGGCAATTTATTTTGTTGATTTTATGTCCGCTCCATTTTCTTCAGGAAAAAAGGAAACATTTTAGCAACTGTCCTCTTCAGGATGCTCATCCAAAGATTTCTAGAAAAGCTCATATTCCGTCCTTTCTTCCTTCCCCAGTCCCATCCTAACTAGTAAACTTATGGTGATGAAGGTGGAACAAAGCAACATAAACAAACTGTTTTTAAAGCAGCTGTGTGATCCACATGAGATGAACGGGGTCCAGCCACTATGATTAATGGCTTGATGTAGTCAGGGCTAATTCTGATAATTTTAACTGTCTCTCCTAGGATGACAGACTGCTTACTCAGTTATTTCTAGTAATCTGTACCGTAGCTATGCTGTGCATTTTCAGTTAAACAGCAACAATATGCCAATTAAATTTCTGCACGCTATATGATCTGAACACCCTACAGATCCTTAGCTTTTTCAAAGTTGGTCCATGTATACAGATTTTGTTTGATCTCTGTTTCATGTCAACCTGGTTTTGAAACACACTGTAACGAGAAGTTATTTCTTTATGATATGTTAGGTAGCAGGAGTGTGATCTATACTGATAGAGGGGGAAGAGTTCATGCAGTGAGCTTTCTTCAGAAATGAAGTTTATTCTCCTTGAATTAAAGTAAAAATCATACATTCCTCAAAGTTTCTATTTTCTCCCCTATCTATTATCATAAAAAACATTGCTTTGAGCCTTATGATTTTAAGATCAATAATTTGATACTCGATAATAAAGTAGTATTTACTGATTACATCATTAAAAGGTTAAGTGCAAAACTGTGTCTCTGGTACACAGCTAGCAAAGTGCAGTCTCATCTGAAGTAGTGCTTTATTATTTGCACTGCAATAATATCCTAAACAGGAGGAAGTACAAGTGCAGAATTAGTATGTATTCCTGTAGATGATGGCAAGGACATAAGCCAAGCCTTCTGACTCTGTGTTGGATACCAGGAAAGTGTTACTTACAGCACTTAGACCGTGTTGATTTGGAAACTTAGATGAGGGCTTTAGAGGCGTGAGGAAACTGTTCTACGGTAGATGTAACAAGATGTGGATGTTATAATACACACAAGCACGATACGAGTATCTAATATCCAAGTATCTACCAAGTACAAGTTGGGTTCACTGACCTTTATGTACAGATCTATGCAATTCTATTGCACAAGTCTTGAAAGCATTTGAACAGAATGTTTTTTCCAATTTCACCAAATTTGTACCTCTAAACTTCAGCAGTGTTGTATTTTTGGATTGAAAATCCTTGTGAAACAACTATAATTCAAAACTTTAAAATAAGAAGCATCTTGCATTCTGCAATGCAGTAATTTGTGCAGACATTTAGCTTTCAGTTGGGCCACTCAAGGCTATTGTTTTCAGAAGACATGTCAGAAACTGGTACAAAACCCAAAACAAACAAAAAACTACATGAGAAGAAGCAGAATAGAAAGCATGAGTACACTCCCATTTAGGAAATTGTCCATCACCAGTTGGGTTCATTCTAAGCAAACTGTGGACTCATTGCAGAGCACCTCAGGAATAGACAATGAATTAGACTGAACATGTTCTGGGAAACTTTCAAGCGAAGAAGTGAAAGCAATGACTGAAGCTTGGGGACTTCACACCATCACAAAAACATATGAGTTCAAATCCCACTGCACTTTGGCACAAAACGCTGAAGATGGTTTACACGGACTCAACTTATCCTCAAAGTAGCACAACTGCTTTGGTGACGGTGGAGAACCTGAGATATCAATGAGTTGTAAAGAAAGAGAAAAACTTCTATCACACAGAATATTTTATAAAAATAGAAGAGGCAGCAAGGAACAGTTGAAAAATGCAGTATGTCGACACACTACCAAAAGAAACAGAGTTAGATATGAAACGCTTTTATAACAAGCTGACTACTGACGATACAGAAAGTAGGTGACAGCATTTCAAAGTCAAGACATTCTACATACTTGTTGATGTGTTTACAACATAGATGAAAGAGCAGTTTCAAGATTTCACAAAGAAATGCAGCCTGACACATTGACACTGATAAAGTTTTAAAAACATCTTCTCATATGAAGCCAAGAAGAAAACTTTGTAATTTGCATATTTAGTCCAGCTATTCACTAATCAACCCTTTCACATATTAACTCAGACCATGCAGACGTATTAGTTAACATTTTGTGAGATATTCAGAAGGGGACGTATATATTTAAACACAAAGAAAAGATGAAACGGTCAGTGGACTGAGGCTGTATCAGCAGAACTCAGGATGCCATAATACTCTGACAGCTTTGTGTGTCTTCTGCTGGCATGTGGTGTATGTGTTCTCTACTGGAACGTCCTGAGAAAAATTGAAAGCCTTGGTTTCCTATGTAATTCTGGGGAAGACTTGGGAACTTAGAGAATCTAGCAAGTCACTATAAAGCATGGTAGGGTTCTCCCTTCTCATTTTTCCAAACAGCATTATAGTTACAGGACTCACTCAAGATCCCTTCCCTTTTTATGAAGTGATTTCAGTCCACATCTCTGACCTTCTGGGTGAAAACTCCAATTCCTTAGTTACTGGGTTTTGTGGGCCAGGCCTGTCTCAGCTCTTTCATGGTAAAATAGTTTGAAATGATGTGGAGTAATTAAACCTTTGTAGAAAGAGTACACGTGTCAACACAACTGTATGGCTCAGGAAAATTACCAGAGAGTTGGCAGACACCACCGCGCCCTCCCCCCCAATCAAATCACCGCAGGCACCTAGGCTACAAGAGAACAGAGTCATGTACACTCTTATCCAATTATTTAATTCATGCAAAGGAACCCAAACCCAAAGATACCCACTACAAGCAATTTGTACACTACATTTCTAGTGACATCAATGATGTTTGGATCACATTTGCAA
Organism: Buceros rhinoceros silvestris; assembly: GCF_000710305.1. Classification (NCBI taxonomy): domain Eukaryota; kingdom Metazoa; phylum Chordata; class Aves; order Bucerotiformes; family Bucerotidae; genus Buceros; species Buceros rhinoceros. The sequence continues at coordinate 16,141 of NW_010412147.1, read as the reverse complement.
GTGAAGACAAAAGGCCAAATCGATATTTAAAAGTGGAAAATGTAATTTGTTCACATTCTAAAAACTCTGAATGCAGAAGTGGATTTTATGTAACTTTCAAAATTGTTTAATTTAGTATGAAAGAAAATAAAAATTAAAAACTTATACCTTAGCAGAAAGCTTTTGCAAATCACGCTAATTTACAAGTAATTAATAAGATGAGCTTAACCTACATTGTTGCAGCAGCATCACTAAGTGTTAGAAAGTGTGGGTTTCAAGTGTTTATTAGCATTCATTACTACTTCATATTCATTTAAGCATCTTATTATCCTGCAGAACAAGCTAGAATTGCAACATTTAGGCAAATCACTTTAACATTTGGTCTTCATAAGCTGACTACAAAATACCCATTGTGGAAAAAAATTTTGTGACAAAGAAGTGTTGTTTTGTTTTTTGAGAAGTCACTGATAGGTTTCTTTTTGCATTTATTTTTCACTAATTAAGATACTATCCAAATATCTGTCCTGACATATCTCCTGTCACCTTCTTTTAGCTCTTGCTTTCTCTCTTGGCTTTAGCCCTGATGGAGCCACAGTTTAAGACCAGGGAATCCCTAAGAATGTCCGACATGAGCTCCTGCATGTAAAAAGCCATTAACTTTCACCAAGTCACACCCTTTCTGACACCTATAACTTTCCCTTTTCTCTCCACCCTTTTTTATTTTCTCTGAAGTGTGACCTTTGGTCTGTGTTCACAGTTTGCTCATAGACTTTGGAAGCAAAGGGATTTGAGGCAGAAGCATTTCCTTGGGCAATAGAAGTGACAACAGCAGGAGTACCAGGGAAAAGAAAGTGTTAGGCTAAATCTCCTCTAAAAAAATAAAAGTCACGGTGCCAAGCTATTCCTCCCAGCTACTATATACATATAGGGAAGAATCTTAATCACCAGCACACAAGGTACAGAATATAGATCTACAGAACTTTAGCATTAACTTAAACTCACAGTACTCATTAGAAATAATAATCATAAGACAACAGAGTGTGAGCAAAAGAAATGCACTAACATGTTAAGATACAAGCCCGGTTTTCATGCAGTTTTAGAGCACCCATATCATGTTGCCAGTCAGCACACTGCAGCTGGAAGCTCTGCTACGCGGGTCTAACTACGGCTTTCCAGCTGCCAAAGGAGAGCAAAGTGACACAAGGCAGCTATTGTGATGGAACTGGGTTCTATCACCACAGTAATAACCATGCAATGAAACAATGGACATCAGCTCAGTGCAGGAGGTTTACTCAGCAAAAGAATGAAAAAAAAAAATGGAAGAAACATAGGGAAGGGCCCTGTGAGCAGCTGAGACTCCTGGAAGTGGCATCTGGATCCCAACTTTGATGGCACTGCCTTGGTCAGTTCCCAAAGACAGATCTGGTCCCATTTACTCACAGGTATTTTGTGTTTCAAAAATAAATTATTTCCCCAAAAGCATTCCAGGCTTTTGAGACATGCTCATTACTACTGCTTCTTGTCATGTTTCACAAAGACTAAAGAGAATTCACAGCAGTCTTCCACAGAGGCTTTCTGCTTTGTCATTAGCTCACATGCCATGCATATTTCAGGGCTGAAAACACAGCTTCAGTCTCACCTGGTCCTTCCTATCGGACACTGAGAGCAGGGAACATGACTCTAGCACTCAATACAGAACAACATACATTGAAAATATATAAAGATAAGCACAGACATGTACTAGTACATACAGCTTTAAGAGCAAAAACTAATTTACCTGAATTATCTTGGGGAACAAGAGAGCAGCCAAACTTTCCCTTTGAGACCAACACTGCTGCACGTGCAGACCTAAATAAGTGTTTTAACCATTATTCCTTTTCTGCCAATTAAACAGTTGTACAGTGAAATACAAGGAATTTCAAGGACTCAGACTGATTTTCCAGTAAATGGCACCTCACTTCTCTGGTAGTAAAGCATAGCTTTATTTTTAACTATTGTTACTAGTTGATTCCTTTGTTGATTTCTGGGAAGCCCACAGGCATTATCGTCACAGTAAGAGAAATGAAAGATTTTAGGATATATGATACTTGTGCTAGGCAGTTTGGTAAAATTTCAGCAGAACATTATTGTAGAAAAAAGCATTGAAATGGGATTTTGCTGGTGCAGAATTTTTGTTTTAATTTCAGCTATATTTTTGCATTATCTACATTTTTCCTAGTTTTGTTTTAATGGTGGAAATCCTAGCAATGTTATTTGCTGCTGTCATAAAAACAAGTCATTTTTTACCAGGATGATTTATATAACTAGACAGTATGCAGCATGTATCTGAAGTCATATATAGTTGAAATTTGCATGAGATTGTATTTTTGTGTTGTATTTTGACATTACACAGAGAACTGTTGATCATATATTTGGAAAGGATTAAAAAAAGCACCATCCTCATAGGAAATTGGGAAGAGAGGCTTGCTGCTTATCAAATTTCTATTCAATATCCATGACACTTCAAGTAACTGCTATTTTAATCATTAAAACCCACAAGAAATATCTATGGAAGTATTGGAAAAGAGGAAAAAATTATACTAAACACAGACAATGATGCATTTCATGACTATAACTGTTGCATTAAACCAAGCTTCCAGGTTAATAATCTGACAGTTCTCAGGAAAAAAAGAGGCAAAATATTTCAATCACATACATCACATTTCTCTGGTTTAAAATGAATTCTTTTCAAAGAAGGCACCAGTTAACACTGCAGAGGGATTTTTGCCGCTTTGCAACACTCTATAGTTCTGAAACCCTAGCTGGAAATAGAACTTCAAGGCAGTGGAGAGGAGCATAAGATGAGTTCAGGAGCTTTCTGTGATTCTGCATCCATTGAATCATTAGTACTTCTGAAACTTGAGAAAACTGGGTATTGTGTAAAACAGCTTGAGGGAACAGCTTTAGAACATGAAAATAGAGTCCACAAGCAATTCTCTAAAAGAATCCCCCTTTCCATAGGTCTGTCCTCCTTTTTAATATTTTAAGCTAGATGCCTTAAGTGTTATATGTATTACTTTGCTTTCAGTATAAAATTTCTCTTTGACAGCCTGCTTTGGTGAGGGAGCTGCCTGCTAGGGGCTCCAAACCGCTTCCCTCAACCCTCCGGGACCCCAGCACACCTCCACCAGGAATACTGCCATGCAGGGTACAGCACAGTACTTCTTCGTATGTATTGCTTTCTTCTCCTGTATGGGGTGTTTTCTCATGAACTGCACTGCTTTGTTCTTCTGTTGGTAGCTCTTCAGAGCCGTAAGAGTGGTAGGCACATAGAAAAGATCAGAGAGTACCACTGCTGCTCTTTGTTAATTGGGGAACTGAGGGGTTAATTCCATCTCTGTTACATTAATGTAAACAAGGAATTAGTACAGGCTTATTGTAGTTTAGTATTATAGACAAAATATATATGAGTAGCTAAAGCCTGTGGTTCTGAGGCAGGGAGTTGGCAGTTTTCAGAGATTTACAATTTTTGAATTTTTATTTTAATCTGGAGAAGTTAGAAGCAAAGTTTCATGTGGGTCATGACTGGGGCAAATACTGAAACCACACCAGTCACTTTATCATGAGAGGGGTGGGCTTAGAAAGGCTTGCCTTTTTTGTTTGGCTGTTTGTAAAATCATCTGTAGGGGTTTTCTGCCAAACAACAAGAACAGAAGAGCTAGAGTTTGAAAACAAACATAAACCGTTTACTCTGGGTTTAGAGTAGTGAAGCCTTGTGTGCATGCATACACACATAAACTATAGTAGCACAAAAAGTAGGTACAGTTTTACTCATATGCAAAACTAGGTGTCAGATTAAAATAACTGTTCTCACATCAATGAGAACTTCAATATTATTGATGCTACGAGCATAAAAGATATGAAAAAATGTTTCAAGCAAAGTCATTTTTCCTGCTTATTGATTCTGGGAGCCAATTCTCCTCTTCATCATTCCTTTTTACAGCACTGGTGCTAAAATATGGAAGGCATAAATAATAACGCTGTAAGAAACCCTAAATACTTTAAAATTAGCATTGATGGGTAGAATGTACACAGAATTCACACTTTTAAAGTGAGCATAAAATAGTATGCTCTTCAAGCAAGAGTGTACAGTATCAGGCTTTCCTAACATTTTAATTTGAAGCATTTAATCTTGCTCAAGCAGAACACACATGTGAAACAGATAAATGTTTACTCATAGAAGATACACAGGAGAAGAAATTAGCAGCATCTAAAAGCTCATAATAGTAATACAGTGAAACAGTGAAGTTACAATTGCCTGAAAACAGCGTAAAGAGAGTGAAAAATTCAGCCTTGTGCTTTGATTTAAATAAAAGCCTGCATGAGTGTTGTTAGATGATATTGAAAGCGACATTGTGTTAAGAGAATTCAGCCAATGAAGGTGTACTGATGTAAGCTCGGGCAGAATTTGGCCCTTCCTATTACATGTATTATAGATGCAGTGCTCATTCTGGTTTGCTTTGCTCTGTTCTGACCTAATGGTTGTCTCTGTTGTCTGTGATGCTGACTTCATCTTTGACCCTGGCTTTCTTCCTCTCCCTCTATCTCCCATGGCTGCATATTACTGCTCTCATTGCTTTAGCCATCTATTTTTCCTAACATAATGTTATCCTCACTGAAATCTCCCCCATTAAGAAATCTGATTGTTTAAAGCTATCATCGAAGCTATTTGCTTTCCTAATTTGAAATGCTTGTATTTTGACCTTAATGTTTCTCAGTTAAACACCTAGCAGAAACATTAAAATTAATCCACTTACAGCAAATTTTAATATAAAAATACGACCAGTTTTGTCTTCAGCTATCTCTACTAGCTCTTCAGGGATATCAAGATCTGTTCAAATTGTCCCTCTGTTTTCCTCCATCGATTTCTCCAAACTACATTTTCATCTAGAGGCTTGACTTTCCATTCCACCTCTCCTTAGGAAGTAACTTTCACCAGGGCTAAATATTATCAAGTAAGACTGTGTTGCACACTGCTTTGTTTGTATTGAATATATACAAAAGCAGATAAAAATAAGTGGAGAATAACATCCCATTGGCCAGTGCTATGCAAGAGTGCCCTGGGATAAACAGACTATATCTACAACACAGAATACCAACTGTGTCCAAAGGGTGTATTTTGGATAAAAAACAGGAAGAAATTGGGTTTTGCCAATGAGTTGAGAGAGAATGGTGCAGACACAAAGCCTGCGCCTACAAGAATATTGAATACAATAGGGATCATGTTGGAGTAACTTCTCAGCCTTTCTTCTGGCATGAAAGGCAGTGTTCATAGGGGAGGGAGGCATTATAGTTGCCTTATTTCTTTTTTCTTACTCATAAATCTCTGAAGGAAGACACCCTGCTAAGCTTTCTGCTTCCACAACAGCTTACAGATCCTTGTAACTAGGACAAACATGAAGACATCTCATCTTTCCCCAGCAACTCCAGACTAAAACTGTAATGTTCCTATGAGTTTCCCTCCTCCCCTCCTCAATTAGCACCTTTCTCTGTTCCATCCCTCGTTACAGTTTTACAAGCATTGTTTGTAAAACTGCTCCTAAGCCGCTTCTGCTATCCCCAAACTCCACTTTTCTCAGTCCTTCCATCCAATCCTACTACTTTCCCATTTGTTTTCAAACTTTATATGATAATATGACTCCTCTTAATTTGCTACAAATTCCAGGTAACAGAGGTACAAAATAAACTGCTGTGATAGTGAGCAACATTTGAAAAGTACAACAGACTTGCACAAATGTCAGTTTACTACCACATTTGTACCAAACCCAATAACCTCTTAACACCTCATATTTGTGGAATACATGTGCTAGCCACTAGGTAGCTGACAACTCCTATGGACAAAGCCTCCCTCATTCCCCTTTCAGGGATGCTAGTAGCAAATCCATTTCCAGTTAGGCAAAAGAACTGGAGTACCTCCCTAGTACTTACGAATTAAATTAAATTTCAGTTGTCTTAACATTAGATATTTTA
>NW_010412147.1:1556-10048 GCF_000710305.1 Buceros rhinoceros silvestris | reverse complement strand
TAGAAATGCCTGCGGAACATCAATATTCCAGTTTTCACAGATGAGTGTTTGGGGCTTGCTGCTTTCTTAAACAGTCACATTATTTTTGATCCATTTAACTCATTATTTCCATATTTTGTACCTGTAATAGGAAGAGCCCACACATTTCTGTAGCTTTGCCATATGGTCCTGTGGTTTACATACTACAGAGTGAAGAACAAAAATTAAAAATCAGAACGCAGTCATCAAAATTCTTCCCTGGAAAGCTTGTGTGCAGCCAAACCCTCTACTCGGGGCATGCCCACAATAAATTACAGCATTAAAATATTTCTTCAGATGATATGAAAGACCTCCACAAACTCTAAAAACAGTGTCATGTGGGAGGACTTTTGGAAAAACTAATGTACTAATTAAGCTAAATTTTTGCCATTCTGCAAAAAAAAATTCAGAAGGCAGGCAACCAGGTATAGGCAAGGCAATGTGACATAATACATATTTCCAGATGAGTTTGCTATGCTTAGAGGAACACTGGAAAATTATGACATTTGAGAGCTCAGGAAAGTTAATTTTTCATTTTTAAATGTCCAGATTCAGCCTTATGTGCAACTTAGTACTGGTCCCCATCTGCCTGGAGAGGGTTTATCTCACAGGCCCAACTTGCTAACAAGGAAAGCACAGCTCCCCCTTATTTGCCAGAAGTCACAGTGCACTAGAGACAGCACACTTTCCCATGCGGGGAGGAGAAAAACAGAACAGCCTTCCCACACCATCTTGTCAAGGTCCTCCCTGTGCTACAGCCTGAGAAGAGCCTTCTGCTATATCCCGACACAGAGCTATGCTTTCCACAAAGGACAGAAGCCACAGTAAACTTCAGCATTTTCCTCTACCAGCTCACAGAAGTTACCACCTTTTCACGTAATTAGGAAAGTCAATTCATTGTAGTTTTTAATATCATAACAATGAAGCTAGTTTTCATTTCATTAACTGTAGCTGTGAGTAAAGGCAAAAGGGAAAATAGAAAAATTTATGTAAAAATAAATGAAGCAGTCAAGTCACAGTAAACTATTCACAAGAGAATTCGTCCTTGGAATTTAATACGGAACAAGCTCTGCAGTGCACCAGTACACGCTTTAAATAATGCCTTTCCAAGGCATATTATCCTCTTTTCTTAGAAAGAGAAGGAAAAAAAAGAAGAAAAAAGGTTATATACTGAACTTCAATAACTATTATCCCTACAGTAGCTGGTAGGCATTGCAGTAGTGTTGGAGACAGCTGACTTCAAGGTATGACTACTTTTGGTAGGAGCAGACTGCAAGAAATTAATCACTTTTCTCAGGTTTTAGTATTGTTGCCCCAAGGAAAAACTGAAGTGGCAACAGCTACAAGTATATCACAACCCAGACCAAGAAATTGCTCTGGTTTACTTCTAGCCTGGGTGAGTATAAACATCAGGTTCCCTAGACTACACATGGTTCCAAAGAACCTGGGAGGTTGAACCAGGAGCACATACAGTTACAAGCAAAGAGAGCTGCCAGGCTGGAAACGTGTGGGTCAAGACCTACCTGTCTGGAAGGCTTTCACGGAGAGTCTGCTGCACATCTCTGTGACAGAGGAGAGAAGTAACAGAGAGACAAAACATTTGAGTGCTGGATTTCTTCCTCACTAAAATCCAGCTGTAATAATAGTCTTGTCAGGGCATCAAAGCTGGCACATCTCTTAGTGGTGGAAGTTGGGAGAGATCCCCAAGGTGGGCAGGACCTCACCATCCTCAGCCAGGGAGCTGGGCAAGGCAGGGAGGAACCAGGATCATCCCCCAGCACCTATCTTCTGGCACTTCCCTGGGCATAGGGACAGCCCAAGACTGGACCAGGACATCAGAGCACAGATTAGCCCATGATCCAGAGGTGAGCTTTGGGGAGCTACAGAACAGCAACACCACAACATTACTAGAGCACAGACTGATGGCCCCAGTCTGGGCTGAAATAGGGTGCTGGGCTGGGTGGGGAGAGGCCCCAGGTGGGGCTGATCAGGCCCAGCAGTGCCCCCAGCGCCCTGGCGAGTTTCTGTATATCACCACTTAAATGAATGTATGTAACTACTTAAAGAAAAAAAGGGTGGGGAGAAAATAATCATTAATATCCCTGCTTTTCCTCCCTTTACAGAGCTAAGAGTAAAATTCCCATTCGTTTTAGCAGTGAAAATTAGCATCTGTCTGCTACAGGAGAGGAAGGAACTGCTTATGAGTTTTTGGATCAGTAACTTCTCTCTTCCACTCAGGCCCACAAAACGAAGTAATGTGCAGGTGACAACTCCTGCCTCCAGATTCAGTATTTGCTGAATTCAGTAGGTGAAACTACGTAAATGAAGAATACTGTATGCACATTTTCTGAACTTACCTGTACTTTTAATTCTAGCCTTACTAGAATATTGCAAACAGTCTACGATTTTACTTTCCATATATACAAGCTGATGTTGTTCTCAATTTTCAGCCATGGGGAAAATTAGCATGTACTTCAAGAATTTTTTCAGCTCCTTTTACTTTCTTTTTTTCCCCCTAGTAAATAAAACCTTCATAAAACGTCCTAGAGATTAGAATTGGAGTCTCTATTTTCAAAGAGAAATTTTTTGGCATATCAAATAAAAATTTGTTATTCTTGGCTACAATGCTGTCACAGACATCTCAGCAAAGCAGACATTTATACTTGTTTTATTTCTGTTTTTTCTCTGCTTATTGTGTGAATAATAGTGTGAGTAGGCAGCAAATACATACTGTTAAAGGAATAATACCATTCTGCTGTTGTCTAAAAGTTTTAGTTTGCATTCAACATGCAGAAGATTAAAGAGTCTCCAGAAAAAAGTATACTATAATGACTTTTTTAAAGAATTAAACTCCAGAAATGAAAGTTACAGGGCTACAGTATTGATTCTTCTTCAGAAATTAATGCAGTGAGTAATTTAGGTATAGTGCTTTCATGACCTACTCCATGTTATAAAAATAAATTAAAATAAAATCTGTGGTTGTATAAAAACTGGTGGCTTTTTAAAGGAATTTTATAGTTCTAAACACCAGATCATGTGCAAGATGGCACAGACTTAATGTACATGATTAAATCTTGCTCTGACCAGCATTAGGTCCATAACAACTCTGTAGAGTTGAACATTTTCAAAACATGCTTTGTTTCCCTGATTCGGTCAACCAAACCAGGGTTCTTCAAAATAGATACAAGCTGTTATTGAGGAATACTCCCTGCTGCTCTTCTGAACACAGACGTGCCTATCTTATCTAACAGCAGCACACAACCCAGTTCAGTGCCTTCAAGAAGTTTACGCATGTGTTTAAAGTTATGTACACACTCAAGTGCTTAGTTGGATGAAGCCCAATATAGCGGCTCACAGACCCTTATTATTTCATAGCAAATTGGTTCAAGAACAGTCAGGTATACAACTGCAGGCTAATTTCTTAGTCTTGATACTCTGAGATGCTGAGAGCCTTCCACAAGACATGTTCCATGGTCTTGCTTCCAGAGAAACACTAAAATCAGTCCATATCTAATTGGCGATGTCAAAATACAAGCCAGCGACTTTTCACACAAAACATCTTCCACTCTCCACACAAGCCCAGGCAGCCTAGATGTGCTCAACTACTTCCGATTTGCAGTAGTTTTGCTGTGGTGAATTTCAGAGGTGCTGTGGTTGAGTTAACACTCTGCTTGGATTACAGCATACAGTAATAAAACCCTGCAGTCTGATTCACACCCAGCTTTTTCCCCTTAAATTGTCATTGGTTTAAGTTATCTATAGGCACGCAGGTGCTATGGTGCAATAGCACGGGACATCTCATGATTGTATTGCTCTGTATGCCTCATACTTCAACTCCACAGGGAAATGCAATGCCAATATTTCAAAAAGCGCTATTTTAAACTGCAATATATGGACCTAAGTCGGCCAAAGCAATTTACAGAAACTTCTTTTAGCCACTTCAGTCTTATGGCTTGTTCCGACTTTGCTGAAGAAAATACTTGGGTCCCTGAATTTCCCCTGCTGCATATGTGAAGGAGCTCATGCCTTGACTAAGCAGTCTTAGCCCCTGTCCTGCCTAAACCCATCAGGAGGTGGCAGACCTGGCTGTCCCGAGCCAGGGTTCTGTGCCGGGGCTCAGCCGGGTAGGCAGCCTCTTTCCCAGCACGGGTAGGACTGAGCTCACCACGAGTACTCCGAGGATGATCTGTACCCGAAGGGAGCAGTAAATGCTGGACACTTAAATGATGGTTTCAAGGCCAGGCACTTCCAGGCTGTGTGTTGATCTGTCACACACACAGTTAATCCTCAGCCTGCAAACAGCACGTCTGCCCTGAGAAGGCAGAGCATTTTCCCCACGTACTTCTCCCTGGCGTTCCTTATCATCTTCGTTAGGCATCTTTTAATTCAAAATTATTTCAGTGTGTATTACTTCCAATCAAATAATCAAAAAAAGGTATTAAATTGTTCTGTTCCTTCACAGGCAGATTTTGGAACTTAGTGATGGCGATGGGTTTAGTCCATTTTCCAGAAAGCGCCTCTACCAAGGAGAAAAGCATAAAGAAAAGAGTATTTCATCTGGATAATGCAATGTTTCCATTACAATCACATAACATCTAATTATGTACTCCATAAATCTTTGTATTTTGTTGTGAAGCTCATAATAACAAAGTCTGATAAATAGATTTCCTCCCCTGGCCACCACCAATTGAGTAGAAAAAATACTTATTTGTGAAGCTTTATTAATAAAATGTGAATAATTCAAACAGCTTCTTCAGTGAAGAAACAGCAGTAGAGTATATTCTTATTTGCATATAAATGAAATGATGCTTTAGTGTCAGAGTGAAGAATTAAATAATACGAATTTTTACAGTGCAGTCCTGACAGCCTCATAAATATTATGATCATAAGTTGCAGTTTCCTAAAAATCTCATTTTACCTTTTATTACAAAAATATGACCAAAGGGCCAAGAACTGCTCATTTTACATGTGTGAGTATTCCCAATGACAACACAATTATTCAGTAAGTGAGGTTACCAGATTCAGCCTTATGTTAGATAGTGGAGCAAAAGCGCTGTGTTATCTACATATCTATTAGGAGAACAGAATCTCTTACTTAACAATGTGAAAAACCTTGGTAAATGGTAAAATATAGAGATCAGCAAAGAAAACTGTAGCTCTACATTCAAACAGATGCTCCAAGTAAAGACTATACAACATGGAGAAAGGAAAGGCACTCAGCTAATATGCGTAAGATGCCAGTTTTCCCCTTAGTTACACAGGTACCAGTTTGGCCAAGCCCAATATTGGTGTTAGGTGTAAGCAATCACAAAAGCTGCTGCAAATATAAGAATATTTAATTGACCTCAAATGGATCATTGCTTCTGAGGGAAGCTTTGATTTTGTCTGTTTTTTCTTCAAACGGCTGAAGAAGTATCTGAAGCACAGGCTCAGACCAGCTATAGAGAGAGCTGGGCCAGGTGACGTGCATTCTCCTGGAGAACAAATAAAGATCAGGAACACTGCCTAAGAAATTCCTCTGAGAGATGCTGAGCAGTCTCAGCAGCTGGCACAAGAAGTTGGTTCTGCCATCTCCCCATTACCTGTCAGTGATTTTTTCCTGGCCACGGTGCTGTGCAAGTGGGACAGGATAGTTAAATATGAAAAGGCATACAAGGAAAGGAGAGCTACACCTGAGGTGGTAGGAGGAAAAGAATTCTTTATGGAGCTTTGAGAGAGTTTATAAAGTATAGAAATTTATTTATGAAGTCTGGAAAGGGGGACTATGGGAGTACCTAGTCCGATCTCCTGTGAATTACAGGCAACCCTATTTAACCCTGAACTGAGCCTGCTGTACTCAAATGCAACATGGTTTTGACTAGCCTGTGTTTTCGAGAAAGGCACCGAGTCTCAATCAGAAGACATCAAGAGCCGAGGAATCAACGACAGCCCTTAACTGTTTGTTCCAAGGATTATTTATTGTCAATGTTATTGAATTAGGTACTGAAAACTACACTGTTTTAATTTGCTTGATTCCAGCTACTAGGCATTATTCCTTCTTATTTCACTCTTTGATAGGTTCAAGTGCCTCTTATAGTCAGTATTTTTTCCTGTGCATATATGTATACACTCACTCTTCAATCTTTTTGACCAGAGCATAGGTTAAGGTATTCAGTTCTTCAATTGCATGGCATTTGTTCTGACTTCAGATCGTTCTGCATCTCTTTTCTAAACTCACTTCATTTTCTCAGTATCCATTTTGCAATGTGAGCATCAGAACTGTGCACGCCACGCCATAATCACCCTCAGCAGTTTGGACGTGCCGGTAAAAATCGCCAGCATTAACATCTGCACTCTGTGAGTCAAGGTGTGCATGAACCCTTTGTGCTACAGCAAACTCCCCAGCTGACTCATCAGTCCTCTTCAAACTTTCCCATTGTGCAGGAGAGCATACGTTCCTTATTCTTAGGTGTAGGTCTTCTATTGATATTATTAGAACATCGTTTGAATGAGACCCAGTTTATAAAAGGTCAAGAATTTCTCTGCATCTTTGCCCGAGGTAATTTTTATATCTATTTTTAACTCCCTTTAAATAGTCTGTAGAGGCTGCTATATTCTGGTATGTTTCCTGACACCACAATAATTCTTGACATTTCAGATATAACTGATAAAACAGAGACATACTGAGAGAGACAGTCACCGCAACATCCAAGTGCATTATTCTAGGGCTGCATAGCGTCGGGAAGTACTCATCTGCATGTGAGAGCAAAGCTGGCAATCTCAGCTTTCCTGTAAAATGGTTAAGATATGGAAATGGAAAATGAAAAACAGAAAAAAGGACTTTGGTCCCATGGTTTTCAAATCAATCTCTTCATGTTAGTGCAAGACTCATGAGTCCTGAATGATTGAATTTGACAGTATTCCTAAAGGGCACAATAGCACGAAGAGATTTGTCTCAACCCAGTGCTAAAGAGAGCAAAATTTTGCCATAGAATCATATTGCCTAACAAAAAGAGGAATTAAAAGTTGGAAAGCATTTAGGCTAGTGAAGACTGAATAATACATTTAACAGTCTACACTATCATTAAAATTGAATTTTGTATATAATGTGCATGTGTGTATATATATATTTAATTCTGACAGGGTAATAACCACTTTTATTTTCTCATTTCTAAGTAGTTTCTGATTTCTAATTCTAAGTTTCTGATTTTTGAGCACATGTTCTTAGCAGCAGGGGGATGTAAGGGTCTCCTACCTCTGTCCATGCTGGATACGTTCGTCAGTTATCTTCCTGGATTCTACTTACCTTCTTTTTTCAAGGCTGGAGGACAGTACGAACATAGGGAGACTTCTCCTAGCTTAACCTAGCAAGAGGTTAATAGATGTGCTCTAGTGTCAGCCCAGATTCTTACAGATCTGTCAGCAAATACAAAATGATTCAGCTGCAGATTCTGGCAGCAGTGGATACAATCACACATCAGTGTTTGGATCCCTTCTTGGCGAGCTCCCAGAGCTGGTCTTTGGCAATTGCCTGTCATCCGTAAGGAACATTCTGCATGGGCCTGCCTTGTCATTTGGCTTCTCATCCTTAAGACCCAACCTAGAGATAAAGCCACAAGAGAAGACAGTGCAGCAATTTGGCTTTCAGAGGATTATACGTGCTGTTTTGTTTGTCATATTCAGTCAATGTAATTTCTTCTCTTTCTAAGTTTCTGCCTTGGTTTGTCATTAGAATTGGAAGCTCAGTATTGAATGAGAAGATGGAACCTTCTCTGCCCCAAAAGCAAAGAATGTTTTGGCTTTCTGTTTATGCAAGCCAACAGAAAAGGAGAGTCTCATGCTATGGCAAAGGCACAGATGCGCCGAAGCAAAACGACGCTATGCCGTTACCTATTTACATTCATTCTGAATAAAGCAAAAATAACCTCGAGACACTTAAGCAAGTACTGAGGAAATATAGTGGAAACATTACACAGAATCTGTCACCCTCCTGTGAAAATGTCCATGAAGAAAGACAGGGAAGAAGAGATGACTTTTGAGAAGATATTAATATGAGAGTCATAGCCAATTTGACCGAACTTCCTCCTTAAACAGAGGAGAAGCAAGAAGGTAAAAAGCATTTTTTAGAGAAAAATGAAGAAGAGCATCAAGGCCAGCATTTCTGGCAGATTAAAAAGAGTAGGACAATAGAATAAGAGACAATATTAGATTATATTACAAGAGCAGTTATGCGAACAAATAAATGTAAATTTGACATGATGGAGAACCAGAATCACTGGAAAGGCAGCACGAGTGAGTATAACACATTTGGATCTATAGGAGAGGAGGAAATGGAGAGAAAAAAGTGATCAAGTTAGAAAAATGACCTGGGTCTAAATGAACATTATTTTAGGTGTTGAAACCAAGATAAATGGAGATATTGCAGGGAAAGAAACCACAGCTATACAAGGTCTAGATCAGAAGAAAAAATGAAACAGATTCCTCATCTTGCAGGA
>NW_010412147.1:0-1414 GCF_000710305.1 Buceros rhinoceros silvestris | reverse complement strand
GTGACTGACAGAGAACTGCCAATAACGGCAGCTGTATAGAAAGTGGGACGATTCGGTATTCACAGAATCATCTGGTTGGAAATGACGACAGCTCCAGTGCAGGGATGCCAAGGAGGTTGGCTGAAACCCTGACCTGGACACGAGGCAGCAGAGCTAAATATGCAAACCGTGTATAAGCACCAGGTATTTGGCAAGTAATTTGAAAAAGTAATTCATGGCTCAAAAGAGTATTCCAAAATGACTGCAGGTAAGGTTGTCCCAAGAGGTTAATTTAGAATGACGGTCCCTGTCATTAGCACTAGGAGAAGCCTGCGCTCATTAATGTCTGTGCTGCCCTTCTAACTTCTGAAAGATTACATGGATAAAACAACTGATTTTGGCCTGTGTTGTCGTTATCCTTCATGTAATCCACTTCTTTTGCTATTATCTGCTTTTAGATACTGTCACCTTTAACTGAAATTATTGAGAGTTAGTGTACAGTACTGAGCTGAATCTTGCTGCTGCGCTGGCTTATTCAACATCTAAACAGAAAGTGCAAAATAGAACAACTGTTGGAAATCACCCCCCCAACAGATAAAAAAAAAGCCCCCCAAAACACCAAAGCAGCTCAGCAATTCATTTCCGCATCCTTCCTCCAAACTGTGTAATAGGAAATGACCCAAGTTAGCAAAAGTGGTGGAACCTGTTTCTGCTTCTAACTTCTTTGTTGACATAAGCGGAGCTTATGGGAACTAACAGCCAAGTTACAGTGTTACCCCGGGAACTTTGGCAACCCCAGGCTTGGTTCTTATTTACCAAGAAGTGCAGTTAGGTATCTCTGCATGATGTATGCAATAAACAAGGGTATTAGCGTTCACGCTCTAGTGAACAAGAGGTCTGTGCCTTATGGAATGCAGGACAGCTAGTCTTTGACAAGAGCAATGTTATCTCAAAATAAGAAGAAACAACGACTAAAATGCCTAAGAGACAAAAAGCACTAAATTTGTTTATCTACAAACGTGCAACTGCACTGGCTTCATTAAAATCTGGCCACTTTAATCAACAGCAAAACATGATCCCAATAAAGTCTCTTTTCCTCGTCCTCCTCGTTGTTGGTCAGTGGCTACAGCGCAGTCCAGAATCAAGATGCATATTTATTTTTCATCTTGTATTCTGTGCAATCCCTTTTGCTGTGCAGTCAAGCGACAAGCGCTAGCTGCAAGCCAAGTCACGTTCTCTGTTACTACTGGTGTGTACGGAAAGAGCTAATGAGAACAAGACCTTATCCACAGACTGCGATTACTTCACTATAACCGCATGTGGAAAAGAAAATTTACAAGGGCTGAATATTGTTGCACAGAGCACGAGTATCTTGATCAGTTCCAGACGCACGGCGCAGCGGGGCCAACAACTGAGCCACAAGCCGCGCCCTCAG
>NW_010412146.1:0-2669 GCF_000710305.1 Buceros rhinoceros silvestris | reverse complement strand
AGAGCCGCTCATCTCTGGGCAGGACACTGAAGTTGAAACTGATCCAAGAAAGGCACGTAAATCATAACATCCCACGGAAAGCTATAAGTCTATGCGATAAGAGAGAAACTACACAGTTGCAATTTGCGAGGTCAATCCAATTTTCGAGATTTTAAAAGCCACATATAACACAGTGGCATGAAAAGGGCTGATATATGAATTATAGTGAAATCACACTTTAAATATTACATTAATTTCTGAGCTCCTGCTGTGAAACGTGAGTCAACTAAAACCAAAATAAAATTAATACAGGTAACACTTTAAATAGAACAGAACTTACCACTTTTTATCCTATTTAAGGCAGAACAAAAGACCAGGAGTACAACTGACCCTTAATGCGATGGATTGGCAAGAGATCTCCTTTTTAAGAGAGCTTGCTTTAAACTAACCAATTGTATTCCCTGCCATGTGACATCAGCTGCATCTCCATTTTTCATTGGTTAAAAGTTTTCACGGGTCTCTTTGATTTTTCACACCACTTTCGCTTTAAATGCCATGCAGCCAAGCCACGTGAGTCAGTCTTTACGATCTCTCTCTCTACCCCAGACCACTGCTGCTCCAGCCAAGCTGGAGAACCAGCCGCACCACGAGGGACCAGCGTTGGGAACCGCTGCCCCCACCCGAGGACCCAATCCGTCACTGCCAGCATCGCCGCCACCACCACGCCACGTGAAGCAGTCGCTGCTGCGCTGCCCCAGCACAGCTGCTGCTCCCGCCATGCCACGGGGGATCGGACCCCCACCTCGCCATCCAGGAGCTCCAGCCGTGCCGTGAAAGACAGCAGAGACCGCCACTGCAGAAAAGCTGATTACAGCTGGCGCGCCGTGCAGGGTCTGGACCCCGCGTGCCCAAGAGCTGAGTGCTTCTGCTTTTGCCTCAATTCCATGATAAAGGCTGCTAGGACTTCGTGCAAATTCTACTTTTACATGTGGTCCCTGGGAATATTGTAATTGCTGGGTTCCTGTGTTCCAGTCACGCAGCAGACCACGTGGCCGCCGCCATCTTGGATCACTGCCGCGTTGCGTGTTTGCTTTTGTTACCAACCGCGGGTTAAACCCTCGCCTTCCCAATACCCTCAATATCTCACTGGTTTTCTTTTGTATTTGATATATTTCTGTTTGTGGTGTTATTAAAGTTTGTTTCAGTTTCCCAAAAAGCATTTAGAGGTCTCACTAATTCTTTTCTCCCTTCCCCTATCTCTGGTGGGATAGGGAAGGGTATTATCGTCACTGGACCTTGGTTTACCTTGGCCAAACCGTTGACAGAAACTAGAATGGTTTTAATAAAAACAGAACAATATTATATACAAAACGGAACAAGATATTAACAAGTATTTAAGGATGAGGAGTCTGGTGCAGCAGCTAAAAGGAACAAATGTGATAGAGGAAAAAAACCTACCAGTCTGCAATGGCTGGCAGCACACGGCACAGATGGGGCTGGGGCCTGCGAGGCCGGGAACAGAGGGGGCTGGGGCCTGCGAGGCCGGGAAGCGGTAGCTGGAACACACAGTGACAGTGGCTGGGAAGACACCAGCGGGGAGCGGCGTGGTGTTCTCCCAGGGCAGGAGCAGTTGTCCGGCAGCAGGCAGCAGCAGCTCGAACAGTGGCAGCGCTGATGGGCGAATTCCTCAGGGCGAGAGGGAGGAGGGGGTTAGCCACCTGTCTCTGATGGCAGGTGCAAGGCGTGCTTTCCCATGGTTTCTTGCTGTGCACTTGGCTCTTAAAGAAACACTGTCCGCCAAAAAGTTCTACAACCAGTAAGATGCAGTGACGTGCAGGGGGAGGAATACTTTAATTGGCTTGTTTGTATGTCCATCAAAACAAACCAGGCTGTATTTCTCTCAACCTAGGACAGCCACAAGAGCACATTGCTGGCTCACGGTCAACTTGTCTGCCAGGACTCCCCGGTCCTTCTCGGTGGAGCTGCCTTCCCGCAGGTCAACCCCTAACCTGTATTGGTGCATTCCTCTGGTTATTCCATACTGGTTCAGGATGTTACTCCATACAGGTGCAGGACCCTACAGTTGCCCTTTTTGAACTTCATTAGTTTCCCTTCTGTTCAACCCTTCAGCCTGTCAAGGTCTCGCTGAATGGCAGCACAGCTTTCTGGTGTGTCAGCGTTATGAAAACGCCCACAAGCAATTATAAATAAACAGAACAGGTTTATTAGTTTCGTTTAAACAGGTTCGAATGATGTCTGGTTAGGAATTTTTACATAGAACAATAATTTACATGTAACTGATAACTTACAACGAGGGAAAAACAGGTTTCGCAAGTAAACCAGCTCAGATAGAAATCTGAATACCTTCTCTTTACCAATGCAAATTGAGAACTGTTTACCAACAGCCTAGGGAGGGACGTATTCATAATAGCACGATCTCCACTAGCTAATAGAAGAATCTCTCGCTTACAGAAACGCAAATTCTTACCAATACTGTAGGCTGGAGTCCCAGCTTCAGTACCTCAAAGCCTCTGTTCTAACGTCTTAGAACAAGAGCGAGATTCCTTTCTGCCTTAGCTTGTTCTCCGAGAAGAGACAGAATAAATTCCTTCTTTTCCCCTGTGTTCCTTTGTTCCTAATTCTCTTGTTCCTTGTTCTTTTGTTCCTGATTCTACTGTCTCTTCGACAAG
>NW_010412145.1:872-10969 GCF_000710305.1 Buceros rhinoceros silvestris | reverse complement strand
TATTATATTATATATATTATTTTTAGAATAATTTACATTCTGGAAAAACCCCCAAAACAAAGACCAAGTGAGACTATGCCTAAAGCTAGAAGACTTCGGGTGTCTGCAGTGCCCTTGGAGGAATTAGAAAGTAAGTATCCAACTGTTCTTGAGCAGGACTCTCAATCCTTGAGCAAACTAAATGCGTGTTAGTAAAGGGTGACACTGTTATTCAAGCTAAAGTTGTTTTTCCACCAAGATATATCAAATAGTTTTTGGTTTAATTAAAAAAAAATGAACAAATTTCTCTCTTCTGTAGTGAGCATTAATATCAGAATACACTATTTCAGATTATTTTGGTTATGGTTTAGCAATAAAACAGAAAATATTATTTCACACAGCCTTAAGAAAATCAGTAAGAGAAAATAAAGTTAAACAATTACTTACTTTTAAGTCTATTTTATTCTATTCTCTACCTGTGCAATATGCAGTGCAATCCCATGAAGGCAGAGTCTTGGAGAAGATCTGGAGAAGCAGTCCTCAGAAGCAGAATGAAAAGCAATTCCCTCCAGGGACAGGAGAGAAGGGGATGAGAGAAGTCCCCACCTTCAGCTAACCTCCCCCTTTATACTGGGTGTGATGGTTCTGGTATGGGATACACCTGTAGCCAGCTCGGGTCAGCTGTTCTGGCTTTTGCCCCTCCCAGCTTAAGCTCCTGGCTGACTCCAAACTGCTGATGGCCTGTGTGCCATGGCTGGCCTGTGGTTCTGTCCCAGCGAAACCAGGACACATCCCAAAAAGTTCCCTAAAGTATAAATCACTGCATTTGTCTTCTCCCTGATGAGTCATGGGCAATTCTGAACATTTAGAACAGATCACATCTAGATCAAGATATTCCACTATTTGGGATAAACACTGTTTTGTTTTATAGATCATTATGCTGCTGACACAGTGGTACCACAGATAATCCCTAAAATACATATCCAACATCTTTCTTTACTTAAAACAGTTAAGAATCCCTGCTCAAGAATGAATACTTTTTCTAACTTAATATTCTCCTATGTTTTTAGATTTGCAATCAGAATTGGTTTCAGCTGAGGGTCAAAATAGGGGAGAAGAGGAAAAGAAATCCACCTCCTTTCTGGTAATGTTAGAGAACACCCTGGAATTAAAACTAGACTAAGCATGAACAGTATTCATCCCACTAGCACAAACAATTAATGGAAGCACTGATTCAAGACGTGGAATAAAGCATTTTGCCCTCATAAACAAGTGTCTGATTTTACCGGAATCTACTAGCAATGGGGATGGGGAGTAAAGTTTAGAAACCAGGTCCACACGGCAACAGGAGAAAAAACAAAGGAAGAATATTGTACATGCTGATCTTCACTGTATCAGCGACCTACACTACAAATTGGAATCTTACATAAAAGTGAAGTCTGGCAAGTTTTATCTTTAATACAGACTTATTCCTGTCATCTGGTAATTATCCTCCAAGCTTCCTTTATGCTTCCAAGTTCCTTGAATAGACATGAGATAGAAATAAAGAATGAAATTATCTCTATCAGCCCTATCCCAAATTCTTTTAACATCCTTTGCTCCCTCTTTCAATGAGAGTTCTGAAAACACTGAAGCGTTGTCCTGAAAACAGTCATAAGGAAAGATTTGCAATGTCATCCTTCTAAAAATGGAGTACCTATTCCTTTTTTCAGAGCTAGAAAGCCTTCAGCACTGCACTGTCTCACATCCTCCTCTTTCTCTTTTGTTATTTATTACTGATTTGACTCATATTGCAACATTCTGTCCCCTTTGTTCTTGATTTGTTTGGTCTGGTCCCTGCTTTTCATAAAGGAAATTGTATTTTTGTTCCACCTCTGCTGCAATAGAATAGTTTTCCTGGTACTATGATTTAATAATTTTATTATTTTTGTTACCACAGTAAAGTCCTGAAATGTCAGATTTTAAGTAATTAATAAAGTAGTTGTGCCACTAATTTAGCTAAGTCAGCCACTGTCAGCTCCTCTCAAAAAAAAAAAAAAATAATTAATGTGTTAATATTATGCCTTTCGGCCACAGAATTAGCAGGGAGAGACAATAGTTCCTTAATCACCCTGTAGTACCACTTACACAAAAAAAAAAAAAAAAAAAAAAACCAAAATAAGGTTGTCCTGTGTTTGTCTAGGATAGGGTTAATTTCCACCTGAAGCTGGGAGGGGCCACAGCCAGCATGTGGCCAAACCAAACCATCCAATGCAATATTTGATACCATACTGACTTTATCCCTGACTATAGATATATATATATGGGCAGAGATGGCCAGGGAAAGTGTGTGAAAGCTGAGTGGCGGCACGGTGCAGCGGCAGTTCCCATGGCGAGCAGTTACACCGTATAATACTTACTTCTATATTATTCCATTAGTATTATTGTTATTACTGTTTTGTCCTCTCTGTGTTGTTCAGGTAAACTGTCCTTACTTCAGCCTACAAGGTTTTACCTTTTTCTCCCAATACTCCTTCCTATCCCACCAAGGTGAAGTGAGCGAGCAGACACATGGTACTTAGCTGCCAGCTGGACTTAAACCATGACAAATGTTCAGGTGAACTTTTAGCTCTTCAGAAGTATGACTAGCAGGGACACAGAATCACAAAATAATTGAGGTTGACAGGGACCTCTGGAGATCATCTGGTCAAGCCCCTGCTCAAGCAGGGCCACCTAGAGCAGGCCTCCCAGGATCAGATGGCTTTTGAATATCTCCAAGGATGGACACTCTGGAACCCCTCTTGGCAAACTGACCTAGTGCTTGGTTCCCCTCACAGTAAAAATATTCACAGGAATTTTCCTATGTTTCAGTTTGTGCCCATTGCCTCTAGTCCTGTCACTGGGCACTACCGAAAAGAGCCTGGCTCCCTCTTCATTGTACCCTCCTTTCAGGTATGCATACACATTGACAAGATCCTCTCTGAGCCTTCTCTTATCCAGGCTGAACAGTCCCAGCCCTGCCAACCTCTACTCATATAAAAGATGGTCCAGCTCCTAAACTGCATTGGTGGCCTTCTCTGGATTATCTCAGTATGTCCATGTCTGTCTTGTACTGGGGAGCCCAGAACATGACACAGCACTCCAGGCGTGGCCTCACCAGTGCTGAGCAGAGGAGAAGGATCACCTTCCTCAATTTGCAGGCACCACTCCTAATGAAGCCCAGGATACCCTTCGCTGCCTTTGCATCTCAGGCACATTGCTGGCTCATAATCAATTTGGTGTCCACAGGAACCTCAGGTCCTTTTCTGCAAAGCTGCTTTCAAGCTGGATGGCCCCCAGCAAGTTCTGGTGTCTGGTGGCCTTTTCCACTTGTGGCTTAAGTAAGCAGGAGAACAGCCTTTTCAAAACACGACTCGAGTTAACTGCAGTAGTTTCCAGGCAATAACTGTGGAGTGCTGAAGCACCACTTAAGTTCATTGTACTTGCTTAACTTCTCAGCTTCGGTTATAGTTCAGCAAATCCTGCTTCATTTTCATCTAATAAACAGGCGGCCTATAGGCAGGCAAACTTGGTAGCTCCACCTATGCATTTCTCATCGGTTCCTGCCTCTGTTTCTCCTTGCCCTTGCTGCTTTCCTTCTAAGTACTTACATCCTTCTAACTGCATTCATGCTGACATGTAACAAGGTAATGTAAAGTCGGAAGAATTTTTCTAGACCAACAGTTGGATAGGGAAATGTTACTACTATGAAGCAGGATGTAGAAAAATAGACATACCACTAAACCCACAAACACAATCTGTAGAGAATGCATCAGTGTTCAAAGCAAAGCAGCCTTCCACTCACCCAAAAGAACTCCCGTGATTTGTCATAGCAGATCACATTGCTCCTCGGTGAAATCTGGCATGCAGCCTCCAGCACTGGCCAATACCGGATGCTACACAGAAAAGTGGGTAGTAGCATATTGCACCTGGCTAATCTTGAGAGATCTGCTCTTTAACTGCTAAGTGGAGCAGAAAAGATACACACTGAAGCTCCTCTTGGGCTATGTAAGTCATTTTGCTTATGTTTAAATTTAGCAAAATAGACACCTTCAGGTGACAATGCACTAAATGCAGTCAATTAGAATTAGCTTCTTGCATTTAGTTAATAGAGCCAATTTAGATAAATGTTCAAGTAGCTACAAATAACATAGCTACGTCTCCCACAAAAGCTAACAGTTACTCATGTGACATCCCTAGTCACTACGTGAACGAGTAATGCTAAGGGATTTGTTTATTTTTCTTTTCCATAGATGAGAGGAAGGGTGCAGTCCAAAGACACACAGGACTGCAAAAATTGTGATCTGGGCTTCTATAAGACTGCTGTCCTTACCAGTAAGGAGGTTAATCTTCCAAAACTCTAGAACATCCCCATGGAACAGAGTGCAACAAACAACAACAAAGATAATCATTGAGAGTTACCACAACTAGTTCTGCAAAATTTTTCTCACCCGTTTATTGTTGCCTCCTCACCCCCACCCTTTCCCTTGCCCCTAGTCCTTCTTACTCCTGTTTCTGGCTCTTCCAGAGAAAACTCACAACAGATAAATTTCCTCAGAAAATATCACTGGTATCCTGAAATAATACTCAGGCAGTGATAGGAAACAATGGGGACAGAGGAGCCACATTTTTGTAGTGAATGGTTACAACAACTATCTTTGACAACACAATATGAAAGTCATTTATTCAACCCAACACCAACACAACAATTTCATGGAAAAATATTAGAACCCTTCATAGATTACTTCTTATGAGTAAATTATGCCACATTCAGCTCACATTTTTCTCAAGTTATCTCATTTGCTTTACGGATTGATGATGGTCTTCATGCCCAAGCCTCCATATTCTACAGGATAAACACTTTCAATCTACTCATCAATATGTCACATTCCTCACACTTTATAACCATCTTCAGTTTAGTCAAACTACTTTTATTGGCAGACCAGGATACAGCGCAATTGGATTTCTCACCATTTGAGATAAACAAGATGGACTTCATCATTCCATTCTCATTTTTTTTCAAGCTGTTTTCTACAGGTATGATACTGTATATGGTCTTGGTAGGGTGAGGGTTTTTTTCTATAAGACTAATTCTGGTAATTTTAAAATGGACAAAGATTGAATTTGAAACCAGACAGAAACAATTACGATTGAACACATTTTCAGGTCACTCCCACTAAGGACTTCCTGTTAAAATTAGCCTTTCGCTATTAACGAATCCATCATGGACCACTTCAGCTTACCAACTAAGTTCCTTAGACTCAGGAAAACAAAACTCAAAGGTCTCCTAATTCCCAACTTTAGTTTTCCGAAATTTGCATCAGGAGAGGCTACTAGCAAGGAGGAGTCTGAGAATGCCTACTTAGGTCAGTGTTGTCTCACTGTGATTTTCCCTAGCAAGGTAGTAGCAGATAGAACATGCCCAGTTAAAGAGGGTTTAATTTTAGCATTGATGGTTTTACTCTCATCGCTGCTGACATTTCCTTAGTTGTCAAACTACTGCCTACGTTTTCCATCATATGTCTCTGAAAATGTCGCTTCTTGTTTGGTGTATTAGTCATGTAGTAAACACACATCATCCAACCTTTCAGATGTTTGTAATCAACGGAGGACTTGATATCCAGTCCAGGTTTACAGAAACAAGAGCTATTTGCAGTTCAGCACTTCTCCCTTCTCATCTCTGCTACCTATTTTGTTTACAAAAGCTCTTATTTGTAAATGAATTTATCTATTAAATGTTGCACTAAGAGACAACAAGCTACTTGTCTGCACAGAGGAAAACTGAAGGAGTTGCCAGGACCCTCTCACTCATCCTTTCCAATATGAGGCAGCTGAAAGGCTCTTAGTGAAACCGGAACATTTTTCAACAACCTGGAACATCTTTAGCTGAGCCATAGAAGTATGGCTCTGGTTTCTTTTAACTTTTAAGTGGAGAAGTGAAAAAGTTTCATATTCAGTACATCTAGGGAGATATGAATTACACGTAAAAATTAAGCCAAAGTTGGAAATCACAATCCAATTGGTAAAAGCTAATCCTCATATCTTCACAGATGTGAAGATTTCTTCACAGAAATAATACACTCTGTATTCTTCACCTTGCTAACTTAGTAAGTAGCCACACAGGGAAAGAAAACTATCTAGCCTTTCCAGGTTGATGTCCACCCAAATTAATTTGAATATGTTTAAATGTACAGGACTAGAAACTCAGTAAATACGTATAAATGTATAATGTATATATGTATAAATTCAGCCTAATGTATAAATATCTACCTGTGTTTCCAATCATTTTTTTAAGGGGTGACGCAAATCATAGAATATCTCAAGCTGGAAGAGATCCACACGGATCATCAATTCTAACTCCCTGCTCCTTGCAGGACTGCCTGAAACTAAACCATATGACTAAGAGCATTGTCCAGACACTCCTTGAACTCTGACAGGCTTGGTGCCGTGAACACTTCCCTGGGGAGCCTATTCCAGTCACTGACCATCCTCTCAGTGAAGAACCTTTTCCTAACGTCCCATTTGAATTTCCCCTGATGCAGCTCAGATATTATAAGCTGATATGAGTAGATAAATTATTTCTGTATAAAATCCACAAGCCTGACCTGAAAGCTCAGTCCTACGCAGTCTTTTCTCATCCAGTAGAAAAGTACAGACTTTATCTGTCAGGAGTCTATAAAATACCATAGTTCTTATACCAGCAATTAAAAACTCCAAAACACTGATGTTTCAACATGGCTCAGTCTGTGTTCAACAGGATCAAGAAAAATACAGCCACACACTGCTGAATTTCCTCTTCTCCTAAATTCCTTCTACCCCCTCAAAAGAAAGACAACCCCATTTCAGCATTTCCGGCAAACTCCATTCCCCACCATCATTGTTCTGCTTCCCATTTTCATTTACAGCCACCCTCACCTCCTTAAACTGCTGTTGTCAGTTTGGCTTCAAAAAGGATGAAAAACCTCCAAACATTACTAGGTGGGATATTGAAAGGAAAGGACAGTACTACACTTATCTTCGAAGAGACAGAGCCCTGAGAGTAAACATTCAAAAATCGTCTCTGGATCTGTAGTGATTCAGACCTCAAGTAACCCTTTTCTGGAAGCGGAGGGAATCACATTTTGTGTGCCATCACTTGATCTCAGGTAGGATCAGCACTGATAACCAGATGGGAAGTGATACCTATTTTGCTTGTGCAGTGGAAAGCCAGCAAGTACAGCACTCTTGAAAAGATGTTCGCTTTTCAGATTAAAAAGTTACTTGAGGCCTGAGGCTAATTTCTATAACCCTTGGGGCAGGGTGGAAAGAACCAAACACAGGCAGCAGTGCCATTTACAGGCTCAA
Source organism: Buceros rhinoceros silvestris (assembly GCF_000710305.1). Classification (NCBI taxonomy): domain Eukaryota; kingdom Metazoa; phylum Chordata; class Aves; order Bucerotiformes; family Bucerotidae; genus Buceros; species Buceros rhinoceros. Next base: position 3,628 of record NW_010412145.1, on the reverse strand, counting down.
CTCCAGTAACCAGGTTCCACTAAGCTGTTGCAGCCAGGTGACCTATCCAAGACTCACTCCCCTTTCACAGAGCAATCCTGTGCTAGTTTTAGTGAGACTATGCTATTTATACATTAAAACTGTAGCACAGATAAGACAGTATTACATTTTCAGCAAAGTGTAATTCATCATTACATATTCCAAGAAAAAGTCAGAAACACAAAATCCAGTGAAAAATCCCATGTTGCATTTCTTAACGAAACCTGAAGACAGACAAAAATCTGATCATATCCTAAAGAAGATGAGAAGATAAACTTGTTTTATATATCAGGTATTTTCCCCATTCCACTGAACTACATATTTAAAATTGTATCGACTCCAACATTGCTTTCAGGAAGTTTATTTTCTAGCTGCATTCTTAGTCATATTCATTTCTTCATATATAAGGACAAAGTATGCTGACAGAGATCCAAAAAAAATGGTCTCCATCCTAACTGCTCCTGCCATCAGAAAGGATGACTATGCCATACTCGAGCAGCTCTGCAATTGCACAGCTATCAAGGAACTGTCACTGCCACAGCAGCAGCAGCTGCAAGGCTGCCTAAATTAAGCCAAGGACTGAAGAGGTCTGTGATGTGGATGAGTAACAGATCAACACTGTAGTTTCCATACAGCTTCTCATCACCCTTCTGGAGTTCTCAATCTTGGAGGCACTCATGTTCAGCTTAAGTCATAGCCAGCCTTTCTCTCCTCCTGTCAGGCTCCAGAAGTAAGTATGGGCTATGTTTTGGGTGTATGGGATTCAACACTCGTGCTCGGGCAGCTTCTCAGACAATTGCTTCTTAATTTTGATACCTAATTCAAACTGTCAGTCTTGACCTTTGCCTTTCAATTCCAAGCTCCCACCCTGTTTCATTCCTCTTGTATCTTTTCCCATTGTAGAAGAATTTATAATTTTCCATGTCAGTGTTATTCAGCAATTCAATAGCTCCTTAAAAAACTAATTTAGGATTAAATACCCCTTCTGTCAAATGTTATATAACCTTTCCTATTTAAAGACAGTATCAGTACAAAGTAATTTATGATTTCAGATTATCAACACTTCAGAGTAATGTCTTCATCATTAAATTCCACACTCATAAGCTTTCTTTATCTCGTTAATAAACTTGCTACAGATAACTTGGAGTTCTCCTCTGGATGGCAGGGGAAAAGAATCCATTTTCCTTATCTTCTGGGCACTGCCTTAAGTAACTTTTTAGAGGTGGTCCCCACATCAGTACTGATGACACCAAAATATTTGAAATTTGGCTGTAAGGTGTGACAACAGTGTTCCTATTTATGGAACAGAGTCCAATGGCCAAATTGTAACAGGGAACCCAACCCAAACATTTTAATTATTCTTTTTGGGTAGACAAAAAGAATAATAACAATTTTTCACGTGAAAGCATGCATGAATAGGTCAATGCTCTGGTGTCAGCTTCCACACTAACCTCAGCTGAATAACTTGCTAGTTATACATCACAGTAGCAGACCATAAGCATCAAATTCTTTACCCCAACCCAAATACTATTTTGCTGCCGTGACATATGTGGACAGCTCCTAAATCAAATCAGAGCACGTTCATGCTAGTAACTCGCCTCCACAGTTATTTTCACTGGCTGACAGAATCAAAACAGCAAACTCCACCACCACCACCATAGCAGCAGTTACCCAGGCAGAGTTGATGGTTTGTCAGCATAACTCAGTCCACAAAGGAGTAGGAAACTAAATTTCTGTCTACAGTAGACTTGCCAGCAATGTTCCACTGCTACGCTCACATCACAAAGCTTCTTCAGTTTAGGCATATCCTTAGGAGCCTTTTTAGCTCAAAAGTCACAACAAGGGCCTTAGCAGTTAGTTATACTCAAGCCATTTAGAAATTCTATACTACACAGAACAACCTTCTTCTAAAGGTAGCAGTACACACATCTCCTTCAATGTCCCTCTGTAAAATTTCAATGTAAATTCGATGTAAAAGCCGTTTCAGTTGAGCTTGCATGCTGACCCTTGCAATATAAATATGCAAAGTGACCCATCTGCTACTCACTGAGAAGTCTTAAGGAAGGTTGATTAGAACTCCTAATTTCAATAAGCTCCTCCTGAAAGGAAGGTCATGCCTAAGGCTAAGTGATATTTTCTAATACATACACTCAAACTTAATAGTGCCTTTCATAAGTGTGCTGCAAGCCTACTGAAATATTTTGAGTTTGTCTCACACCAAAAATAAATCATTGTTTCTACTCTGTGTAAAAATAAATGAATAAGTAATTCCATACAGAATATCTTTTATGCCAGTAATACTTGTCCCTGCCTTCTCTTCCATTTTTCTTCCTCCTAGAATCCACTGAGTTTTGAAAGTCAGCTGGAGATATTTTTTTTGTTGAGGTTGGTTTTTTTGGTGTGGGTTTTTTGGTTTGTTGGGGGGGGGTTTGTTGTTGGTTGGTTGGGGGTTTTGTTTGCTTTTAATAGTGTATCATTTAAATTAATTTTGCAAATAGCAGAGACAACCCCTGTGACATAGCAGAAATATTTTACTTCAGAGTGGATAACCTGTTCCAGCATCACACGTGGGGTGTGGTGGAGAGGTGATGGAGAAGGAAAGAAGGAAGACTGAAAAGTAAACTGAAAATTAGGCTGTACCAGTAACACCAATAATACAGCAACAAGAACTATCACATGTTTTGATAAAACATTCAGTTATGGTTTTGGAATTCTGAGCAGTTTCTGATACTATAGGG
>NW_010412145.1:0-785 GCF_000710305.1 Buceros rhinoceros silvestris | reverse complement strand
AAAAAAAATTATTCACTGAAGATTAACCTGTCAAGTGTAAGCTTTATGCATAATAAAGCCATATGCAAAGTAGGCAAAGACTAAGCTTCTTAAAATACCATATTTTAAAAGGCATTTAAAAGATTCACTCTGATAACAAGTGTGAGGTTCTGAGTGGGAAAGAATTTTCCAACTCATTTACGGGTGTTCATTAACTCTCACAATTAACACATCATTTTATTTAAAAGTTTGGTTGTTTTGGGCTGGGTTGTTTGGGTTTGGTTTTTTTTTTCTTTCCCTTGAAAGTGAAGCATTTAAGCTCCAGCCCCTCTGTTCACCCTCGACACTATCCATTACCTTAATTAGTTCCAAATTCAAACCTCTGAAAAACAAATATTTTTTCCTAGACTTTCATAACTTACCCATAATTTTTCTTTCCCTTGACTAAGTAATTGGCTGCAAATACACATTCAATAGCTATACTAATATACACAGTTAAAAAAAAAATTAAGGTGCAAGATTTTTTTTTTTTTTACTTCATTTTTACAAGCTTTACCAACTTACGGTATTAGAACAAACTGACTGGGAGGACACAGACCCCCTTGAAGGAGTTGGGACAATCTCAGTTTTTCAAGATTCTTGGCTGTCCTGGTTTGAGCTAAAACTTCCTGGTTTGAGCTAAAACTTCCTGGTTTTGGGAAATGGACAAATCGAGTTATTCCATGTAGTACGATAATTCCGCATTTAACTGGCCAGATGGAGTCAGGTGCAGTGTTACGTGTCAAGGCTTTAGAAACGCAGCCGCC
>NW_010412144.1:33154-39139 GCF_000710305.1 Buceros rhinoceros silvestris | reverse complement strand
AGCGCGGACCGGTTCCCTGTGGTGGAGCTTGCTCTCCGACCACCCTCCCCTGAGAGGCCCCGGTGGCAGTGGCCAGTCCTGCATGCTTTGCCCTTTCCTTCAGGTAGGTCACTTAGTCCTGGACACGGGAGGCTCTGCCTGCATCTGGGAGCTGCTGGGTTACGTGTGAGTTGGCATCTCTGAAGAGGAGCTTCTGCCTGGTCAGCACCGCAGTCCTCATCTCTTCACCATGCGGTACAAGGCGTTTTGGAGTGCTCTGGAGTACACCTGCCGATTGCTTGGCATCTTCACTGCAGCAGGTAGGAGTGACCTCTCTTTTTCATTGGCACTGAAAGGCACTGAGTGTGTGTTGGGACTCCTGAGACATCTCCCTGCCTTTGGCCAGGTGCAGCCACCACCCCATCCTACGAGGGGGGTGAGGAAACTTGCTCACTTTTGCTTTGGGAACCCAGGGACAGAGAGTTTTGAGTGCCTGACCAGGCTCTTTCCAAATGCTGTGGGAGGCACAGTGAGACATCAGAAAAGAGCCAGCACTCAGTACAGCAGAGAACAAGCCAAAGCACTATTGGAAAAGAAAACTAAATTATATCCTCGTACAATAGACATGGGCACAGGCAAGATGTGGATGAGAATGAGGAGGAAAATACTCACGGCTGTGCAAAACTTTCAGGCTGCTCTGTGGGATGTGAAAATGAAGGAAGAGCAACTTGAGCTGTCACTGTGAGATGTCCTGTGCCATGCAGGATGGAGAGGACCCAGCCATCAAGGCATAATTACTGCCAAAGCTCTGCTCTGCCTCTCTAGCAACCCATCAGGGTACAGGATCAGGAAGAAGTTCGGGTTATAGCTGCAGTACAAACATCGTAAATTCACCCATCTGGCTAGCTGCATCCTCTCACCCACTGCTAGGGGTTGCTTGGGACCAGCGTCCTCTGGGATTGGTGACACATCTGAGAGCTTATTTTCAGGTGAAGTGTAGGTGTTTTGAACCAGATGTCTCAGGCACAGTGTCTCACCCAGAAGGACTGAACTGTGATGAATAACCCTCTCACATGGGACATCTCTGGATGGGACGTGGGAAACTAGCTAACACAGAGGGCTCAGGAGTTCACTCTGGCACTGCTGCTGACTCACTGTTGTGGGACAGGACAGACAGCGCTCTCTGCCTCAGTTTCCCTATCAGTAAAGCAGAGATGAAAGTGCTTGATTTGCCTGTAGGCTGGAGGTGTGAACCAGAGGTTGCTGGTGAGAGGTGTCTAGAGTTGGTGCCTGTTGTTCCTGTGTCAGCCTCCTGGGAATTTCAGATTCAGACACCCCAGAGTAGGTCACAGAAGACCTTTCTACCCTCGCATTCTCTTTATCAACCGCAGACAGCCATGAAAGACACTTTGCTCAAGTCAGCTTTTTGTAGAAAGCACACAGGTCAGCTGAAGAGAGCGCAGGTCCCCAAGGACACTGAAAGTCCAGCTGGGACGCTGGAGGCTGTGCTCTGGAATGTGCTTTACATAACTGATAACGGGCAGAGATTTGAGTCTCGGAGTTTATACAAACTCCCAGTAGATAAGTGCCCATTATGATGAGACTGCAACAGATAGGAGTTGGGACACAGCTTTAACCGGAAAATGCAAATCTCTTCCTTTCTCCATCACCATCCCCCTCAGGCCCACATAAGCCCCATGGTGGTCATATTCTCTCTTAAAGCTCCAAGGAAACTCATAGAGACTCCCTGGGAGAAAACATAGCTTGTTGCCATGGGAAAACTAAAGCTAGAACAGCAAAATAGAAAGTAGCTTAAAATCTCAAAGTGTCTTAGTGTAATATAATCTCTCTCTCCCTCTTGTTTGTTTTCTTCCATCATTTTGCATCATCTGCACCTCTTTTTGTAGTTCTGGAAATGAGCGGTGCAGTTGTCTTTCTGCTGAGCATCACAGAGTAGACAGCTACACTACCGATCTCTGTGCTTTTCCATAGCTCTGATGCTTATCACCTGACTTTCCCAAAGGGCCAGTAAAGAATGGGAGATGCCACTGCTTTATTTTTCTCTGTGTCTCAGTGGAGTAAGAAAACAGCTTGATGCAGTGTTTAGTGCCTGAATGAGGTGCGTGAGGTTTTTGCATGAAATGGAAACAATGAAGAGAATCCCATGGGTTTTGTTTGAAAAACAATGAAAGGGAGAGTGCAAAAGCCTCACTAATTGATTCTGAGAAGGCCTGGCCACTCCATAAGCTGCTTGCAAACAGAGAACATTACCCACACAATACAAACCTCCTCTTCCCCCAGGACCTTGGAGTGTAATGGCTGATGGGGCTGCAAGGTTCTCACGTGTGAGAAATCAGACAGCCCTGCCATCTGCAGAGCCTCATGGCAAGTTAGTGAAGAGTGGTCAAACTGCTCCATGATTTGTTGCAGTGTTTGGGGCATCTCTGTAGTGCAGAGATTTCAGGCCTTGTGATTTCTGCATCTAGGAGTCCTTACTTATGTCTTAATTCTCATGCTTTCAACCATTTAATTCCTAATCATGTGCCTTTAGCCACATGGTTTGGATAAGATCCAAATCAAGGCAGCAACTAGTCCAAACAAACACCTTGGAAACAGGCCTTTGCTTCTTGCAGGTTCTTCATCCAAACAGCTTTGTGGATAAAGCAGAAGCTGTGCAAAATGAGGAAACCTCCCCATCCAGAGCAGAGACTTGAGCGTTAACCATCAAGCTTTTGAATTCTGCATTCATCCACCAGGAGTGAATGAATGAATGAGTGAATAACTCCACATTTGTAGGGAAGATTATAAAGAAGGGTCCTCTGTCACGGGATAGCAAAGGACAACAATACTTTGCATGTAGGATTACACAGCTCACACAGCCTCACAGCGCTCTGATGAGATTGATTTCCCTGCCCCTCTGCTTGGGGCTGGAGAGGCAGTCTCCATGGAGGAGGGTGGTGTGTGGGCCTCATGTGTTCCCTGGCTGACAGGAGCCAAAATCTGCAGGTGACACGGGGACAACACACTGGCAAGACTTTGTTCAGCCAGGACAGGAGAGCTGTGTGCTCAGGCACAGACCTTCAGCATTGACCCACCTTGCAGGCTTGAAGGACACTGGTCTTCATCCCTCTCTTTTGGGAGCCTGGTACTCTTCTCCAATCAGGGCAATCCACAGCTTAGGTAAATGAAGCCAACCGGCATCTCACGTCTTGGCCAGTGTGCACTGAGCAGGACCGGTGGTGAACTTCCTGAGCACCAGTGGATAGGCAGAGACTGCTTGGTGAAATGTGGAGACATCAAGTGTGGACATGAGTACAGTGACTGCCTACTGTGAAGTCCTGGCCATGAGACCTGGGCTCTGCTCAGCTCCGTGCCGCTGGCACTTGTGCACCGTGACCAGCCGGCTGCATACCAACCAACTTGCTGCAGCTGGTGCAAGGCACTTCATTTCTGCTCCATTTTGGAAACATTCTTGTGGGGAATTGAAGGATGTTGAAGGAAATTTTCCATCCCCTGAAGCTATTGACCCCCAACAGCCAGTCCAGGGAAGATTTTAGCCTCACTAATACTCTTAATCCCCCTTAAACTGACTCACCAGTGTGCTGTGCTGGCCGGGCTACTGAGGGGACGTTCCCATAAGGCTATTGCCCCCCACCAGCCAGTCCAGGGAAGATTTTAGCCTCACTAATACTCTTAATCCCCCTTAAACTGACTCACCAGTGTGCTGTGCTGGCCGGGCTACTGAGGGGACGTTCCTTCTCTGTTTTTAATCTGCCTGTTCCCATTATGTGTTTTTCTGTTTGGCTAGAAAAGGATCTCGATGCCATGGCTACAGCCCTTTGTGAAGGCAGGGGCACGTTTCCTGCTGCCCTGCAGCCACGTGTTGGGTGCAGCAGGCCTGGGCAAGCAGGGAGGGCAGGGAGTGAGGCTGGCGGCACTTGGGGGACCTGGGCAGAGGGGGTGGGGAGGGGGCAGAGGTGGATGGGACAGAGGGAGGGAAGCTGTGACGGAGCAGTGCGGCAGGGGATGAAAGGGACACAAGGACACTGCTGCTCACCTGCTCCAGATGTCCAAGGCCAGCTGGTATCCCTAGAGCACCTCTCCCCAGCCCCACACAGTGACAAGGCTGCTGTAATAGGGATGCAGATGGGATGAGTTTCTGGGCTGTATGTCAAGGCCAGCATTCAGCTCTGGCCCCCGTGGGTTGGTGCGTCAGCATAAATCACTGGTGCTGGCAGTGCTAATGTGCTGCACAACATGGGAGGAGCAACCTCACCAGCCCCTGGGGAAATGGAGGCATCGATCTTGGGAGCTGGTAAGGCACCAGTGAGTCGGGAACCAACCCCACAGTCAGCATCTTTCCTACCTTCTCTTTCTAGTGCTGATCGGTGTGGGTGTAGAAACTCTGCAGCAAGGACAATTCAAAAGCCTGGCTTTCTATCTGCTGTGAGTATTTTTGCCCTTGAACTCAGCTGGTGGGGGTGCCACACTTGACCATGCATAGCATCAGACTAGACTGCAACAGCAGCAGAAAGCAGTGTCTGAGGCTTTGGAGAATTCAGATTTCCATATTTAGGTTTCAGAAAAATAAGCTATTTCTGCTAGAGAAAATGATGCTACTGCATCACCCATGCTATTGCAGACCCAGGCCAGAGGTGACACTGGCTGCAAATTGACCCCCTGGGGACAGCAGGGCTTTGAGCTCTCCTCCACAAACCAACCAAGCAGAGGGTGTTCAGACCACAGCACACAGACTCTGTTGTGAACTGGATAGTAAATCCTGGCCCTCCATGCCCCTTCTGCTACCTGGAGAACATGCTCAAGCCAAACCCTGCCCCTCTGACAACTCCACCTTTCAGTTTTTCAGGGGTTGCAGTTACTGTCTGTGAAGGCTGCTTCTTTATCAGTTTGTTCCTGGAGATGTGCTTCACGTGAGTAGACCCTGTCCAGTCTTCTCCAGGCTTGCTGGGACCTCCCTAAGGCAACTTGCCCCTTACAGGCAACACCAGACTCTATCTGAACTGCAAATCCCAAACCAAAGGTCCTGCCCCTAATTCCATGGCAAGTGCACTCAGGCAGGGGGGAGGTAAGTGGGGCCACGTTCACAGCCAAATAAACCTGTGATTTAACCCAAGCTTGTTCTATAATTTACTGAGCATCAGCATGACAAACCCTGGTCTGCAGCATCTGCTTAAAACTCAGTATGAAGCCCTACAAGGAATCAGGGTTGAGGGAAGAGACAGATCCCCATGGTGAGCTGTATCTCCCTCCCAGAGACAGTACAGAAGTTTAAGTTAAAACGTAGGAAATCCTCATGTACTTCTCAGTGCTCAGAGACTGAGCACTTCTTCTGTCTTCTAGCATAAACTCGAAAGACCTGATACTTAAAGGCAACAACAACATACTCCAGCTAATAGGCATTCAGCTAGTGGCCAAGTGGGCAAACAGATCAAGGAGAAATGGCTTGAGATGCTGACCTCTGGCAGATGTAGCCCCCGGCCTCTTCTGCCCATGGAAAAGGTTCAAGCTTTGCTTACTTTCTGTGACCAACACACTGGTTTGCTGGAAAACCAGTGAGGATCTGCACAGCTAAATGGGTGACAATTAAGTCCAAATCTTCTTGCCATGTTCTCGGTGCCCCATCCCACAAGGACCTCTGTTTCTCTCCCCAGATATGAGCCTGACTCCCTGACACAGGCCTTCTGGAAAAGAGCTAGACGCCCAGGGAGCTTCCAGAAATTCCTGGGATACACGCTGCTGTCAGTGGCTTGCTTCCTGCATCCTGTCCTTGTCTGGCATGTCACCATCCCTGGTGAGGACCCCGTGTCGGGGAGGGAACTAGTGCAGGTGGAAGAGAAGCATGGTCTGTCGAGGGCAAGAGAGGGTGGGGATGTGTGGGGTGCTGGACTGATTGCAGATGGTGCTGAGCTAGCTAGATCAAGCACTGCTTGGCAAGATCTTCACCTTGCCCCAGCCCTCAGCCGTCATGGCCTTCTCCCCAGGGTC
>NW_010412144.1:16388-32995 GCF_000710305.1 Buceros rhinoceros silvestris | reverse complement strand
CTGCGGAGCAAGAGGATAAAGAGCCCAGGGCACAAAGAGACGCAGCCCCGGGTGGGCCAGTATGTGGACCCTTCAGCTACTGTGGCAGCCCAAACCATTGTTGGTGACACCGAGCAGACCTATACCTTCCATGAGGCCCAGAGAGAGCAGCACCGCTCACTGCTGGGTCACATGAAGAGCATCCTGAAGGGCAGCAAGAACAGGAGCGCAGCCCCAGCAGCTCCTGCCCAACCAGCAGCTCCACCAGCCACACGCAAGCAAGTGCACTTCCAGGAGAAGGTGGTGCAGATCATCCCCTCTGTCAGCGAGAGCTTGGAGGACATGGAAAGTGAGGCTGAAGAGACCACATCAGACACAACACCCATCCTCACCCCACCTGATGCCCCCATCATCCTAACTCCTCTCAGCTCCACGGGCTTCTTTTGAGCCCTCAGCAAGATCAAGGACGGGACAAACCTTCTACCCCTGGTGCTGGCATCTCTCCCTGCCACTCCAGCAGCTTAAAGGCCTGGAGTGGTGGCCTCCTTGCCCTCCCTGCCTCCAGGATGACAACTGTGTCGCCCCCTCTTTAGGAGGCTGCCCACACTACATGATTGTACACCTTGTGACAGGGCCTTTTGTGGTCCCCAGCCTCTGTAGTGCCATGCCCAGGGGACAGGTGGTGGTTCAGCCAAGGTAGTGCCAGGACAGTAAGGTTTCTGCTCCCTTTGACTCACACATGGGTCACCCCTCTGTTATGGCACTACACATCACAGTACCCTCTCCTGCCTAACATCACAGCCATGACGTGTGCCTCCCACGAGGAAACATCAGACAGGAGACGAGGAGACCTCAGAGCAACCTCTGCTGGGTGCTGTTGTCTCCCTCCTGCCCTTGCTGCACATTGAAGAGTTCATGGCTGGAACACTCTCAGCAAGGGCACAGCAACCTTCAGGTTCCCTCACAGCACATGCACCAGCTGCAGTAGGCACAGGGTATCCAAAACATCCTTTGGGAGGTGGGCTGAGACCAAGCACACCCCTGGGTCTAGCACATGCTAAGAGATCAGCAGGGAAATCACCTCTGGCCTTAGGGACACCCACGTAGGAGCAGGGCGGACCCTGGGGCTTCCTGACCTCTCATACCCAAACAACCTTCTGGAGTTAGAAGAGTTTTGGGATGATGTGGCAGCTCAAGTCATGAGATTCAGCACTATGCTGGCACAGCAGATTGTGTGTAACTCCAAATGTATGTTAATTATGGGCCCCAGAAGGAAAAGGCAATAATAAAGCTACAGTGCTGTCCCACCAGTCTCCTCCGTCAGCTCTTCCCTGAACCCTTCACCTCTGGCTTAATGCTACTGTATTTTCTGCCCTCTGAGGACCATTCACCCGTAATCAGTCATTTCTCTCCTGTTCAACTCATTCCTTTGGCTCTCTCCCACAAGATGCACTAAGACATTCTGCTTCCAGATGACAAATGCCACCTGTGCATGCAGATACTGTCACTGAGACCCTCTCATCAGCATCAGGGAACTGTCGGCTGCACATGTGAAAGAACTGAGGTGGTTGGGTTTTCTCAGATGTGGGACCTGAGGCCACACTGTCACCACTGTTGGGGTGAAGAGTTGTAACTGCTCTAACCCCAATATTGGGCTAAGGTAGTGCTAAGCAGAGATGATCCCTGAGACCTAGACTACTTATAACCACATCTAGGAAAGCGGTGAAGTGTGAAAATGTAAACCGTAAGCATTCAAAGATCAGAAGGCAATCGAGGTAAGAACCCAGTGCTACTTTTTCATGAACTCTGTTTAAGTGGCTCCTAATTTGGGAGATGGGTGGGGAAGAAGGCAGAAGATATTGACACAATATCTGACTGCCTATGTTTGATAATAGAGCTCTGTCCACAAGAGCACCTTATGAATAGTTGCACACACTTGTCAGTCCTACAATCACACATAAACAAAAAGCTCCTTGTTGCATCACCAACATTTAAAATGGTAGTTAGTATAAATCCGTTCTAAACACGATACACGGATTAGAGAACTTCTTCTGGCTGCACAAATTAGCCCTCCACCCCATAACTGCATTCTGGGTCACATACACCTCTGCCTTTAGGGAGAGTTTGCACCTGCAGAAAGTTCTTCAGAAATTGTGCTTGTTTACAGCCTAACACTGCACAACTGATAATCGGCAAGCCCAGGACCCAGCCACCACTCCACCCTCAAGCTAGTGCATTCATCACATTATGAAATAAAAGTAAAGCTATTTTCCCCTAAAACTGGTGACCAAACAGCACGCCTACACCCAGAAAGGTCCCAACACAGCCATGCTAACAGCGTACCCACCTTTGCTAACTCTGCCCTAAAAGGCTCTTCTTGGAGCTGGCTCTCACCTCGATCACACATCTGCTCTGTAATTAGACCCACTCTCATTAGCAAACAGCTTTCTGCATTGCCCAAGGCTCTTCTTTGCATAACTAGTTGTACACTCAGAGATAAGGTTTGTTGGAAAAGCACTGCTCCCAATAGATCAAGCAATCTGCCAGTTAGAGAAAGACCTCATTTCTGCAGCCTCCTCTGCCCTGAGCAAAGCTCCAGGACAGCCAGGGCGGGGACAGCTGCTCTGCAACAAATTTCATCCTTCAGCCCTTACTCAACCAGTGCTGTGCTTTGTACCAGTGGGGCAGCAGGGCCAGCTGGCAAGGGGAGAAGCAATGCGGTGAGAGCACCTGTGGCATCCTGAAGCACACGGGGAGCAAATTTCATTCCTCTGTGAAATGCATGAAATGAGTTTGCAATCGTAGCCCTACAGAATTGGGTGTTTCAGGTTTTAGGTTCATCTTTTGCAAGTCTATTGTAGGTTTCCCTTAGGAAGAAAGACTAGGGGGAAGCGACAGGTGAGGTGGTTGTTCATCCTTCCTGGAGACAGCACTGGGCCTGGTTGCTTTTCTTGCCTGCTCCTTTGTGTTGGCCTGGCTCTTCTCCAGCCCCACAGCTAGCTGGCTCAGGAGGCGAAGAATGGAAAAAAGCTGCTCATCTTTGCTGCGGTATTAAATTGCCTCTTCAGTTAAGGTCCATGGCTGACTCAGCCTGGAGTCTGCCAAGAGCCTGCACCAGTGCCAGGGAAGTAGATACTTCTCCAGAGGCAGCCAGGCTGTGCCCAAAGAGCACTAGATGGGTGCAATCGCATCACAGGTGCTGAGCTGCTTCCCAGTTTGCCCCTGCCAAAGAGTCCATTTGTACATCTCCTGCCCTGTTCCTCACCACCCATCCCATCCCTGGTGCTATATTCCAGCTCCATCAGCTTGTTAGTCCAGAGCTAAAATAATTAGGAGGAAGAAAATGGGTGCCTATCTTCTTTGGTAATGAGCCAAATAATTTAAGAGAAGGAAGGGACAGCCTCAAAATGAAGGGGGTGGGGGATAAAAGCATCCCTTTCAGAGGCAGTAGGCCATCAGAGCAGCTCAGATGATTTAAAAAATGCAGCCTCAGGCTTTCTTTAAAATCCCAGTGAAGAGGAAATGTTCAGCATTAGGGGGTGTCAGATGACTTTGCAGAGGGCTCAGAGAATACTCGCTCAAATGTGCACTTCTCTGCTTGGCCCCTCTCTCTACATGTAGCTGTGAGAGGCTTTCCAGGGGCTATTGAAAGCACCAGAGATGCTGTAGAGCGTGGCTGGGGGGTCTGTATATAAGAAACTCCCCTGTATGCAGAGTAATTGCAGGAGAAGAAAAAGAGGAAGAGCTGGACGCTATTAACTGTGAGTGCAGTGATATCTGAATTTGGGCTGCCTGAACTGTAAGTCCACACAGCACTACACAAACACTAAACATTACACTACGGAAGTTTTGCCCATGTTACAGTTAATTGATGATACAGCTAATCCACTGAAAGATAGAGCTAATCCACTGAGATTAATCCGCTGAGTTAGTGTGCATAAAACTATACACTCCTATGGATTCACATACTGAAAGGAAACAAGATGAATCATCCGAAAGAAATACATACTTAAGGTAAAACTCTGTGAGGTAATCCTGGCAGAAACAGCTTCCTTCAAAATTTTCTCCAGAGATTTCCCTGCATGAGGAAATATTTGTGTGCTTTGCATGTACACGTGCAGTAGAAACACTCTATAATGCTACTTGACAGCCCTCTTCACAACTTAGTGAACTAGTATATTGCAGTTACTCCATTTTAAGTTCTATGTGAAGGCAAAAATAGATTTCAGCACAGGCTTCAGTTACAATTCCTCCCTGCTTTCAGTGCACAACAGTATCGGAAGTTGTTGCACAGTTACCAGCCACACCACAGCGCTCCCATCTCATGTCAGGTGCTTAGATGGTCTCCCTCCAAACTCCCCAGCTCTCCCCAAGGACTCTGGGCCCCAGTTTCTCTAAGCACTGGTCCGTATGTCAAACCTGGATATGAATGTTTTACCCATACAGCAACAGTGTTAGGAAAATAAGGTACATCTGCAGAGAAGAGTGTTCAGTTTCTGCAGTGTCAGTACTTGAAACACCTGCATGTGCAACACTCACAGCAGAAACACTGGTATCGGCATCAGTGGCATGGGCGGCTCCTAATTCAATTGAATTGAGTCATATCTACATGCAGGAGAGGACCTGCCTTCACTCGATTCCAGATGCTGCATGCTCACACACCTGCAACCCTACCACTCCCCAGTCCCGTGCCTTCTCCCATCCCATTCAGGAGATTCTCCCATGTGCTGGGCCAGAAATGCAGGTTCTGTTTTGGCTGGACTCCTCCCTTTTGTGCTGTGCAGGAAGTTACAGGAGACAGAAACCAGATCCCAAACCTGCCTGGGATTCCTTGGAGCTGCTGTTGATCCCTTAGCTGGTTGGCATGGTGTGGGCAAAAGCAGGAGCCTGGCTCCCAGCTACTATATATCAGCTTGCATACCACTGGTGAAATGACTGCACTTAGGTTGTATCCTAGTGAATGATTAAGGCATCTTTAGAAAACTAATTCTAAGCAGCTATTCACTCAGCACTTAGTCTTGTTTTGAGGCTCTGTGCAAAATACCAGGAACCTGGTTTTCAAACCCAGATCTTTGGCTCACAGTCTAAAGAGGGAATCCATATTTCAGACACAAGAAGAAACAAAGAAAAAAAAAGAAAAGAAAAAAGAAAAAAGGAAAAGAAAAAGAAAGAAAAGAAAAAACCCCAGGAGAGTCATGTTTTTTGGCAGCTTCTCCTCATCCCAGCCTGTTCCTAATACAGACATCATACAAGCATAGAAGGAAGTTGTAAACAACATCTTAACACTAATCCCCACCCCGGTCTCATCTCTTCCTTCTGTCCAGCCTCTCCTTCACCCCAAATTTTCCACTCCAGAGCTGGCCTCATTCAGAAGAGTTATTCAAAAAATATCATCTTGATCAATCCAGGTTAAACAAAATTATACATTACTGCACAGTTCCTCCCTGACGTAACCCTCCTTCCACCGGCTCCCTCCCTAAAACTCCCCTGCAAGAGGGGCTGGGTTTGGTACTCACTCACATCCCCAACCTTGCTTATCAGCCCCAACTCCCTGCTGGCACCCTGCTCCTGGCCTGGTCCATCACCCACTGCAGCTACACTTGCTCTCCTTGGAGAGCCACACCTGCAGTAGCAGATCTACCTGAGGCTTTCAACACTGCAGAGGAGGTAACACCTACTGAATTGTGCCTAGAAGGAAAGAAAACAGCTACAGGGGACATGGCCAGTGAAAGGAGACTGTACAGCAGTCCTAAGTAACTTGTTGAGTTTTTCTGCTGTTTTGGGGCAAACCTCACCTTCCAATTTGTGATGCCTGCTGGCGACCTACAAATTTTGCACTGTGAAAGAGCAAGTTTGTTTTTCAGTAATGTTTTGTGCTAGACTGTATTACTTTCTTCAATAGCATGAGAAAACAGAGGTACACAAAAAGAATTTTACTGTGCACACACACACAAAAAGCTTTTCTACATTGGCTACTCTGAGAGAGTAGCCAATGTACACTCAAGAATAATTCTCTAGGGTAATTTGAGATAGTGGCAGTACTTTTGAATTTGATATTGTAGCACTACATTTCTTCCTTTCAAGGCAGCAAGGCTTTGTCTGGGTTCTTTATTACCTCTTTCACTCTTGTGCCTGTTGAGGAGACAATCTCCAGCATGGGAGCAAGCCTGCCTCCCAACCCAATCAGATGAAGGAACCTCATCCCATTTTATGTCACATTGCGGAGCTATGCTCCCATTTTATGTGCTCAGGAAGACTGAAGCTGCCAGTGAAGGTACAGGTGTATTAGAACACTTGGATCCTCTCCGTGCTCCCAGATCTGCTGAGTGAACTTGGATGGGCCGGACAACCTGAAGACCTTCTCTGGGTGTGTACATTTGTAGTAGCATGGCAGGGGAGCTGGATCTGGAAGGTTCTTGAGGATAAGGGCTTGGAAACAGAATTACAACTTTTAGCCACATCTTCCCCTCAAAACCCCAGGCCCGGGCATGAATGAGAGCTCCATCTTATTCCTCTCAAACTTTTTAATCATTAATTCCTCTCAGCATCTGTTTCTCATGCAGGTATCTACAATCTCAGAAGAAATGATCAGCTAAATAAACAGAAGCCAGTGTCTTCTCCAGCAATAGTTATGTTATGTGTTTCACGTTGGGACTGCATGCAGTCACAGTGTGAAAATATGACAATCTTCCTGACAACATCTCTCATGTGGAAGTGCCATAAGAAGGAAATTGCAAACAAATTCCTGTTGACTGGTTTGGAAATGGAGAAGGCTCTCCTGTTGTTATCATTTTTCCTGCTTTTATTCAGTACTAAACTATCGATCACATTTATGCTATAATTATTTTATTAACCTCATGCTAACTTGTTTTATGATTTCCAGCTTTTAGTCACTATTAGTCACAGGCACAAAGATTCCCTCATTTAAGCTGATTCCTTCTAAATCAAAATTCCAAATGAAAGCACAACATAGTCCCTTTGCTAATGTATTTATCGTACAGTTATAAAGACAAATTAACTTTAGGTTTTGTACCCCAATATTATTCATAATATTATTGTTATTCTGTCTTTGTTTTCTACTTACATAGGACTTTCAACCACAGAAAAACTGGTACAAAATGGCAAAATATTTTTTGTGTTGTGTCTTGCACCTAAAATTAAGAATGTCCCAAATCCATTAATTACAGCATTGCTCTTTCCTGAAACATCACCATGTGTATGACTCAATCAATAGAAACCACCACACTTTTAGTAAAGGTGGCATGACTGATCATGGGATACAAACTACCAGACAAGGCAGAGAAAAAGATTCCATATTGCCATGGAAATTTAATTGCAGCCACAGTGCTGGTTTGGCCCTGAAACCGCATCCTTGGTGCCATTCTGGACAGCTTACAGCCATAAAAGACAGCAGAGACATAGCCAGAGTTCAGCTCCAGCTGCCTTCCTGCCCCAGCATATTCTGAGGTTCCCACTCTCATGTGGCTGACACCTGTGAAATGCTCACACAGCTACCCAGGACTGCATGGAGCTGCCACGCAAGAGCTTAGCTTTTTTACTCCATTGTTTTACTGAAAAAAGTAATTATTCAAGTTATTTCCCCACTAACAGCTGAGTCAGTAAAAGGATAATAATACTAAAACAAAAAAGTAAGAAAAATCATCTTAGGCAGTGTCTTAAATCTTTTTGATAAGACTGTAACTCCCATGTTACTGGTATTTGGATGAGCCATTCAGACAAGTTTTTTCCATTGCTAAAAAAGATTGTAAGTCTCAGGCAAGCGCAGTGAAAATTACAAGTTGAAGGAGGTGCAGTCAAAGCTAGTCTCAAGTAGGAAATCATTAACGATAATTTGTAATCAAGTTTTGCACAGCTTTCATGTAACAATAATTAGAAATTACAAGATAAATCATATTTCTGAAAACATTAATTTCTTTCGGCAGTCGCAATGCTTTTTAACTCTGCTTTTTAATTGTTAAGGTGAAAGATACTTTTATGAATAGCATTTTGCCTTTATTCTATCACTTCCAAAAAAAGTCTGAATAGGTGTGTAAATGGCTCACATATACAGCTATTCTGTATAGAATAGCTGCTAAGAAGAAGTTGCACTGAAACCAAGTAGAATTTCCGTTTTACTATGCTGTGGTTTGTATTTTATTTTATCTATCTGATAGTATTTAAAATCTGGTTTATTCAAAATAGTCATGAGAAACTTTTAACAGACCTCTGAGTTCATAAGTCTACAAATTTGCTCTGCCTCAGATGAATCACTCACAAAAGGATATGTATGAAAAGCAGTCAGGAAAGAGTTTTATGTCTAACATCTCAGAAATCACATCTACTATACATGCATGATATCAGACAACAGTTAGCATTATAAAAAAAGTCTCCCACAGATCTTCTATAAGAAAGACTATATTGAGTTTCAGGAATGGACCATGGAATAGAGTAGATGGAATGGTCTAGACTAGGCTAGACTGGAATGGGAAGAAAAGAAAAGGAATAGCTTCAGCTAATATAAATGTAGGTGTAATATCTAGTTGCCAATACTAGAAAAGTAGAATTGCTGAGGGCTGTTCATTGATGGACCAGGTCTGAGGTCCGAAGATAAGTTAGTGATTCTGATTTAAAATTATGGTATTTTGTCAAATGTGCAGTTTTTTCCATATCTGCTTGTCCCCTCTGTAAAGTAAAAAAGGCCATGCCAACTGCTGTGTAGGAGAAAAAGACCAATGGTATGACATTGAAATGTTACTTCTTCAGTTCTTAATCTGATCTTAAAAAGAAATTCCAGGACTAAACGTACTGGGATTTCACTTGAGCTATTGATATGCCCAAGCACTTGATGGGATGCAAAGGCATATGGTGGACGAAGAGAAATTTTGTGAGGCAAGAAAATACATGAGGATCATGAAGGCAGAATAGAAAAGGGTGTGAGGAATAAAGCTGAGAAACAGGAGAAATTAATGAAAGGCTGAAGAGCTGAAAAAGGACAGATAGGTAAGAAAACATGGCCGAGATACTGAAATGAAAAGCAAACATGAGGAACAGGAGGTGCTGAGGGAAATGCAAGAAAAGAGTGGGAGTGGAGGACATTGACAGGACTGCAAAGAAGACTGAAATGCAGGAGAATACAGATGAGGCAGGAGACTGGCTAAATTATGAGCTGGCCTCTCCTCATGAACAAGGTGAGGGTAAATGAAGATGTATTTCATTCATCCTGAGCAGATGTGTGGCCACACATAGCTGAATTTGCAACTGAAATTGTCACGTATATTAGGAGTGGTTTCCTCCCCTTCAAAGACCAGAAGGCAGATGGAAAAATCAAACGTATAACAAACATAAGCGATCATGTTATACGTTATAATTAATTACCCTGTATGACTTTTCCGTCAGCTTTTTAATTCTGAGATGCTTTGAACACATTGTGCAATACTCAGCTTCTTGCAACATAGCTGTGTGGTTCCGTAGGAGGAACAGCAGGAGAACACACACCGCAGATGGAGATGACTAGATGGGACTCAGAGACATGGTGCACTAGGGTGTGGATGGGAACGGCACGTTCTTATGGTACCACGATGGCAACTAAACAGCTTTTCCTCAGCTCATTCGGGAGATACCATCCCTCTACATGCTATGACTGTATTTAGCAAACCAGGTTCACCCTAAATGACCTACCCTATCTCCTACTAATAAAACAAAACAAAAGTGCATTGCACAGTAAGAGCCTGCTATTTCATTTTGTGTCACTCCAGTACATCCACATCGCTTTGAAGGGAAATATCAGGATGATTGTTTCCAGTTAGGTACAGTTACAGTATTTCTGACTGTGATGTCCCAGACAAAAATGCACATGGGCATGCTGGGGCATTGTGCATTGATGTTTGAAAGGCAGGAGATCCTCTGGGATTAGCATGCTAACAGAGCCAACCTCTGCAGCACATGCTGTTCAGCTGCACACGCTCACTCTACGTATTGTGCAGACCTATGAAAGCACAATGGCCCGTTGCATGTAAGGAAACATACCATGACTAGAAAAGTCTATTAACTCACCAAAGTTAACACCAAACCCAAATGTATCAGTAATGGAAACGAACGAACAAACAAACAAACAAACAAAACCCCAAAACCTCCAATCTGCACAACATCAAAGAACTGGATAAAAAAGTGCGAAATTACCGATCAAAGATTCCGAAGTCCAAGGATAGTATCAAACCCCATATGCTCATACTGATACTTGCCATGCTTGCAGTAGCTATGAAAAGTTACAATTTAAATTATAATGGTGCTATAAATTAATAAAACTACTAAGATTTTATTGCAAGGTTGGTTGGCATTTCTACTAAAATTGCTGCTCCTGGTGTCACGTGACAGTATCAGACACCCAACTCCTGTCCAAAGAGATGCTTCAGTCATAGAGCAAAATCTTGACAACCGGGGGCTCCTGGTGATCCTGGAGAGCTCATTCGTGACTTTGAAAGCAGAGAACTGGCTAGTCTGCATTGCCTATGAAGGGGAAAACAGTTTAGAATTCCTTTTTCAAATGACCTCCCACTTCACGTTCATCCTTTTTTTTTAATAATGTTCAACTACCAATAATGAACATTTTACAGAAAATAGATGTTTGCAAGTTCAGTTAAGCCGTGCCCATCAGTTATCAGAGACGCAAAGCTTTTCCTGTACCTGAAAATCCAGCTGCTGCTTTGCATAAACCTGTTGAAGGATACCTGCAAATCCAGTCTTCATTATTGACTAATATTTTGGTAAAGAAAGCTTTAACAGATAAATATAAAATATGTGACACCTTCCCAACAAGAAACTGGTTCAGCCAAAATGGATATGCATAAAGCCTAGGACAAATCCCAGAGGCAGGCAGGATGTCTGAGGGCCTCTCAAATGGCACTAAAACCCCATGTTTGGTTACTTCTTGTTGATAGATCCAGGGACCGATTACTGGAGTGTTGAGTAGTCCGTTATGTTGCTACACTCCTTTTCTTTGTCCAGTGTCCCTTAGGTAGCAGTGGCCAAAGATAAAACAAAACAAAACAAAACAGATAGATTAGTGGCTGAAAATCTGTGATTCTGCAAAAAAACTTCCCCTCAAAATTCTCTCCGAGGTGAATTGTCACCTAAGGGAAAAAATAGCCATTGTGAACAGAGGGTTGTATGTGCACGCCCTGTATGCACATACACCCTGTATTTACGATCTCACCCACTAGTAGCTGACAGCTGGTGTATCACATAAAGTCAGCTTGCTGAAAGCAATTATCTATCTTTGGCTTTGATTTTAATTTCTAGTAAATAAGCTCCAAGGCTGTAATTCTCTGCAGTTCCAAATGAAAATTACAGACTAGTGGCCACGGAAGCTATCTCAGAACTGACCTGTCCCTGATGTTGCTCCCCTTCCCTGGCACCAGCAGCAGCAAAGTGTGGGAACAGCACTGTACATGGGAAAAACATCACATGTGGGGAAGGCATGATGTGGGAGATCTGCTGAGCTAGGCAATCCTGCACTGGGGAAGGGAAGGCTGGCTCCTTCCACAGATTATCCTAACGGCCCTCACTAGGCCATAAGGTATGACACGGATGTGGTGACATGGTTCACTTCTGTACAATCTGGAACAGCCTTTGAGGTGTTGAACATGCCGGGTGAGAATTCACACCATGCAAAATGGTAACGTATCTTTCCATGTACATGCCAAAACTCTAGGAAACTGGGACCTCCCATCCATTTTTAGGTGAGTCTTAGGAGGTTTTCTCCAACCAGGGCTAATTTCAGTTCCTCTGGTAAAACTGAACCATGCACAGTGATGCACAAAGCAATGGCACTCATTTCAGGGTGTTTCCTAAGCTAGGGTCTTCTGTGGAAAACAAATGCTTTCTTATGAAATTAAGAAGGTGAGCAACCAATATATACACCATGTAGAAGTTTTATGCTGCACATTGCCCATAAGGCTCAGGGTGAGTCTGTGATGTTAGAGGGTCTATAATATCAGAATAACTCATTTATGCAAAGTATTTGTACTTGTCCTTATAACTTTAAAATTATGTTAGTTTAAAAAATCATTTTGTTTTGCTACAACACATGAAGACAAGAGCAGTCCAGCAACAAGACAGAACCATGCAGTGATTTTTATTCAAGGGCTTAAGGGAGGATGGTTTAGCTGTGTTCTCTAAGAAAACAGTGTCCAGGAGATTTTGCTGTCCGTCTCCATGTATGTTACCTGGTCAATTCTGAGCCTTGTAGTCAGTCTGCACTGATAGCAGCACAGTCCTCTGCAAAATAATCAAGGCTCCATATGTTTCATGAAAAAAGATTACCAAGTAGAACGGAAAGACTACAAGTGTCCTGACCAGTAAAGACTGCAGCATGATTAAGAGATTAGAAGAGGAAGAAGTGCAAGAAAGATACCCCAATCAGTGGAAATATTTAACTGAAGCTTGCAATCAACTGTAAGGTACAAACTGACAGAAAGCCAGTGTCACTACATCTAGTGCTCACGAACTATTTTTTAAACACAGAAGAATTCTGATAGGGTTGAATGAAAATTTTGACAGTATCGCTAGCTTCAAGAATCTACCTGCCTGTTAAAAATCTCAATTTTTTTTTCAGATATTCCTTTCTTTTTAAAAAACAAAAACTTGTCAGCAACTTCTTTATCTCCAAGAGTCAATTCTCTTAAGTTTCTACCAATACAACCTGTAATAAGGACATGTCTGTCTTTGTGGTTTATATAAATAAAATTTGTCATCCCTTAGAGCTCAAAAGTAAGGATTTCAGCCATGATTTTCATTTACTTACTTATCTGAATATTCATCAGATTAACAGGAACACAGCTTGGACTGAAATATCCTTAGACCCTGTTCAGACAAGTGTTAGGTTCAGCTGGTGAACAAAATCCTCATAGCTGGAGGTGCCAGCTGGACAATGGGAAGAAAACAAAAGCTGGTACCTCTATATGCTGCTCCATAGGGATGGCGCTAGCCCAGATCAGAATCTGAGGGTTGCTGCACCACAAGTTGTTGGGCAGTGAAGATGTGACCAGTTTTCATGTTTCAAAAGGAAAATACAAAATTATCAGCTTTTCAGACCTGCTTCTCCGCTAACATTGGAGCTTCTCAGCTGCAGATTGACAGTCCCAGCAGCAGAGAGCATGAAGCTATAAGGCCCTGCTGAGGGACGCATCGTCCTCCTACACAGACCTTGGGAATTCACCATGTTTCAGATGGCCACTACTACCTCCTCCAGGGGAATGAAACAGCCAGAAGACGGCTCTGCAAAGGGAATTTCCTGCCTCAAGACACTTCACAAAATGAGTCTGACTGACCATAAAAAAGACATCCTTTGTGATGGTAAGAATTATGACCTTGTCTGATATTACTTGGCTTAATGAAAGAATATTCCCTAGTTTCATGGTACGTTGAATGTCTAGTGCAACATCAAGAAGAGCAGAGTTTGAAAGTAGTCCATAAATTTCATTTGTTCTATTTCTGTGTAGTCTTGTGGATAAAGGTAGAAGTAAAAAAACAAAGTTCTTTCAAATTTGGAAAGACAGAGCTATGATTATCCAAGCCGTTGACATAGCAAAAGTTCATGGAAAGCTGTTTTTTATGCATGAAAAAAATCAGTAAGCTAAGACTGAGATAGCAAGTAATGAAATCCATACCTGAAGAGGATTTTTCAGGAGAAAGCAGTCAAGGAGAAAAGTGTCAGTGGTCCCAGCTGCCAGACACCTCGAGGCCCAGCCCTGACCTCAGCTTTCTGCCTAGTCTGGGCTGCAACTAACACAACCCCAACCCAATCCAGTTATAGGTATGCAAAAATCACAGTCTGAACAGAGGGTGGAGGTTTTGCAATGCCCTCTCTAACCCCTAACAGCTTCTTTCTTTCTCAGGGCCGACCTGTTACTTTAATCCTTAGCTCTAAGGAAAACCCAAGCCACTCTACGAACTGACACTCTGACCCATGATAACCAGTGCTTAATGGCACAAGCTCACCAGGACTGACTGGGGCACGTTGGCTAGTGCCGACTGGTACACACTGAGCATAACTCCTGCTTAGTGCTTCTAGTACTTCCAGTTCTTCCGCCAGAGGATTTGAGTTCACACTCCCAATAATTTTGTTTGGTAATACATGCAAGAGAAATAAACTGTAGTTAATTCGGCTTTCCACACATGTGTATGTAAATGTGTGAATTTCCTTCTTTTTTTTCTAATTACAGTTGATGGATATGGGGTGAGGAGATATTACTATACACGTTACTACAAAAATAGACGAAGGATAAAAATAATTACCTGTGGATTGCAGGGCAAACCAGTTCGAACAGTTATGTAAAGCTCATGAATTGCAACAGAGATTTCATCCACCCTCAGAGGTGAAGAAATCCTGGCTTGCGCGCATTTCGCAAATTTCAACATTAGCCAAAAATTACTGTGGAAATTAGTCTGTTTTCAGAAGTTGTGGTTCCTTTGGATAAGTCAACAGAGGTGATGGTCCTGAGCTTCTTGTTTGGAAGCTGCTTCTCCTAAGGGTGACTGAGGGTTGGGCAGGAGGGCAGCGCTACCTGGAACGTTCCCAGACAAGGTGTCAGAAGTGGAAGCAAAAAAGACAGGCAAGCAGCCCTCTCTGTACCTCCTGAGCCCTTCCTTTTGACACTTCTTATTTTACCTTTAACACACAGAAGAGTCATAATCATGTAAGTGCCAGCTCAGAGCTACCTCATTCATCCCCAATTAAGAATACTGTGGCACTCAGCCTAGTTGCTGGAAAATCTCCAGGCAAGCCCACGTCATATACCTTGATGACAAGCATCAGAAACATTTTTTGCAGGCCTGAGGAGAATCTCTCACCCAAGCAGCACCTGTTCTCACTGGTTCTTTATGCATTTGCACTTCTCTCTCTTTGTGTGGTCTCCATTGGAAGATTTCCCTTCTCTGCTTCTCTGTTTGGAAGTGTAGGGTGCATTGCTGGATGGGGGGGGTGGGGGGGTGCTCTGCCTGTTCCCTAGACGTGCCTGTGCTGGGAGCCAACAGTGTTCCAGCCAAGGGAATAGCACGGGCTGGGGTGGCTGAGGGCAGGCACTGCACCCATGTTGCCAGAAAGCAAGTATTGTCCCAGCAATGCCGTGGAGAACGCACTGCTAGACCCTGTTATAAGTTCCCAGTGTTTTGCTCACTCTCAGGAAACAACTGCTTACACTGTTACAGCATGAAATATCTTCCAAGCCATTATGAGTGCACAGAGCGGGGGTCCTTCTGGTTTTGCTGCTGTGTGTTCCGTTGGAGACTTCTGGCTGACTACTTGCACAAAACCAAGTCTGTCTCTCAATAAAGCATACTTTCCTTCAAAGGCCCTCCTTAACATACTCAAAATAGCCAAATGTTTCTGATAACTATGTACACCAGCTGGATGAAGAAGCTAGAAGGACATATTTAATCTGTGAAGCACTGCAAATGCCTTCCATTCTTAAGCCACTTTCAGAGCCAGGTCTTACTCCTGAAACAGGAGGGAATGAGGAGAGCAAAGAGTTTACAGAAAACACAAAAATGCTAGGGTTTATATCCTGTGCATTGCTGGTTGTTTTAATCCAGAAAGAGCAGTGGAAGGACTTGAGGTTTCTAAACCAAGCATGTAGTCAACAGTTTATACAATTTATATGTGTATGACCACATTTATGAAGCTTCAGCCACAACTCTGGCAGTAACCTTTCAACCTTTAAGAATTTCCACTGAATTCTACACCTCTTTATAGTGTGAGTAACTTCCCCTGAAATCTGTCAACTTAAAACAGAGTGCGTGTCTGTGTTTAAAGATGTCAGCCTAACACTCACCCTTGTTGGTCTTCTCTCCCCATCTCCAACACTCACTTCAAACACATGCCGCCAATAACCTGCAATGATGACCTTATCCACTGGTTTGCTGCTTATGTATTATTCCATTTACACATTGTCCTTTTACTAAATATTGTTTTACTGATCATTGCTTTACACTAGAGAATGAAGATGGCTTTATTTCCAGTGAGTTAATAGCACATCTTGTGAGTTAGAATAACATGAGATACTTGAAGGCAAGTGCATATTTAAACAGTTCACTCATGGAATTCATGTTGAACTTCAAGAGATATAGACTTTAAAAAGGAAACCTGGTTTTCTTAGAGGGAAGATGAAAGATCTTAATGTATGTGAAAGGAAATAAAGAGAAGATTCAGAAAAAAACCCACCCCATGCATACAGTCAATATTTGGAAACACTCCGTGTTCTAAACCACTTATTTCAAAATCTTTTCCACTCCTAATTCCCTGTCAGAACCTGAACTTCAACCTTTATATTTCTCTTTGAAGGCCTGCTAACAAATCTTGTAGGAACAGCTCTTCTCCTGAGATTTTCTTTCATATTTCTTTCTCGTTGTAAATATTACAGAAAATAACTTCTGCAGTTATATTAAAGAATTCTGGTCCTAACCAAAGTCAATATTGCAAGGAGAAAGTATGCAAGCTATAATATAAACTTAAATAACAAAGCCTGTTCAAAACCTTAGTAGATGTTCATTTCGGTGTATAAGCTATTCTGTTCTGTGTGGATGAACAGTATCTGTGGGACAGAATGAGTGTTTGGAGGAATAAGTGTAGG
>NW_010412144.1:0-16299 GCF_000710305.1 Buceros rhinoceros silvestris | reverse complement strand
AGGGAACTGAACAAGAAAGAAGAATTATTTTAAAGGTTTAAAAATACCAAGCTGGAACAGGCAGAAGGTGAAGTCCACCAGCTTTATACCAGAATATGCAAGTGAAAAAACCAACCAACCAAACCAAACCAAACCTCAATCATACTTCAACAAAGTTTATATTATAGTAATAGCTAGGACACCAGATAGGGAATGTGGCTGCATTGTGCTCATGCTCCACAAAAAGAAGAACCTCACAAAAGTCCCTATCCAGAAGGCCTAAAAATCTACTCAGACCTATCTGTTTTGGTGGGCAATACTGGCACACTCCTAGTATCCTTGACACCACTGAGAAAAGTGGCCATTACGGTGATATTTCCTGAGTCCGTACAGGTGAGAAAAAGCATTCTAGATCCACTTAGTGAATATCCATTTTATTCTATGGTGATTTTAGAGGTGAAATATGAACGAAGAGATTCTCCTAAAACCACTTCTGCAACAATGTAGAATTATGGAGCAGCAAAATGAACATTGAAGGAATTAAAGAAAAAAATACGCAATAACATCTACAAAAGTATCAAAGAGTCAGACTTCCTTCCATCCTTTCCACGTAACATGAGAGGTTGGAATTGGCAAGAGAAAAGTGTTGTAGATTTATTTACAATTTCATTAGTTATGATAAGGTGTATCTATGAATATATTTGTTTTCAAAATTCCTGATCCTGCTCTGCCACTCCACAGAGGCTGGTATTCTCCTTAAAATCTGCCAATCTAAGATAGTAAAAAGAGCATTCTTACAGTTGCAGTGGGTAAGGAGATGAAAAGCATGAGGTCTGAGAATAAAAGGAGTTGCCTCTGGTGCTACCCTAGGGAAAAGTTGAAGTGATAGCAGAAGGAATGGGGCATGGGAAAGAAATAGATGCTTATTGCCAAGGTGCTGCATGATTGGGGAAAAAACAGTCCATGACCAATTTTCTGGGGCCATCTCTACTTAAGACTACTTCCAAACAGCTGGGAATTGATTTTCTGTTCTTCTGCCATCTCAGTCACTCAGCCAACCACATGATTTCTGGCACAAGGTTAGTAACACTTTAATATCCCTCTGACCCAAAACTGATGAAGGCTTTGTGGTAACTGCAAAAGATGGTGTCAGCCTGGGCTTGAGGAGTTGCTTTATTTTTTGGGAAGAAATATATTTTGTTGTGTTGTTTTGCTTGTAACTCACACAGGAGAAAGTATGTCTTTTTCTTGAAAGATTCCTTTCCGCTAAAGAGGACTAGCATGACTCTCCTAACCTGAATTCAGGTAACTCTGGGATAACCAGAGAGGCATGGGAAAATGGCAGGGGTGGGAATAAGACACCTTTTCAACCAAAAGAAAGGACACTGGCTCCAGGAGAAAAAAAAAAAGTTTTTAAAAACTGTTCCTTTTTCTACAAGAGGAACCAAGTGTTTTGAAGATACTCCCTTAGACAGGTGTTTAAAGTCAGCTTTGTTCCATTTAAGTAACAAGCAGGGAGTACCAGATTAACTCCATTCAGCATTAGGCAGCACTTCCCTCAGAAAAGCATGTAACCTTTCTGGTCCTTGTAATCACAAGTGCAGAGCAGGACTACTAACAGATGATATACTGTTTTATCCAGAGAGAAGATATGGCTTTTTGTTGCTGTGACACATTTGTTTCAGAGAATTGCTTGTTCAGAACTCAGAAGAATGAAGAGAGCTGTGGATCCTGAAGCATTTATGAATATAGTAAGTTGCTCAGCAGAGTGACCCGGGGTTAGAAGGAATGCATGTCTTACACCAGAGGGGTTTCTAGCCTTTAGAAATAAGAAGGTAGATAAGATGCCTTTAATTAACCCATCCTCTCTAATCACTCTATATACTACTCCTTTCTCTTCTGTTCCTTTTTTTCTCAATATGTAACAGCTTCTGATAGAAATCAAGGCAACACCTTTCCTTAGTAAATCTCCAGAGTTAGTATCCTTTTAAATACTGGTTACCAGTTTGCTATTGTTGACAATGTCTCCCTATCTGAAAGAATGATCATCTGGAATGTCAGCATTTCATCACCAAAGGCAACTCTAAATAACTAGTGGATTATGTTTCCTCCTTTGTTGAATGACCAGCATAGATCAGAAATGGCCAACTTTTCAGAAGAGCTCCTCTTGCCAAGAAAGCCTGTTTAGATCTTTAGTCACTCATTAAAATCTTGGTTTTTCTGTCCTGCACGACAGATTACACTGAGTTATTCTCTGAGTACAAGTTATAAAAAACAATTATCTTTTGTAACAAAACAGGCTGAATGTTACAAGTCAAAACTATTTCAGAGTTTAAGATTGGCCGTGCTAGCGATTTCCCTTGGGACCGTGCAAGTGGTTGATCCTGGTTTTGGATTGCATTGCACATGAGTATTCACATACTCACATTGCATGCGCATATTCACAAAAGCCCAGTAGTGAAGCCCTCTGGATTTCTCTGAAGGTAGTTTAAATAAACTGGTTTTCATTTTGTATTGCAGCAGATCAGAAGCATGGCACCAGTAGCTCCTCATCTCAGATAGAGGAAGCATAATATTGTGCCATGAGGTTATAGTGATTCTTACATCATCAAAATGCCAGGGCTAGTGATTGTATGACAGGATAATACAGTTTTTTGCAACAGACTTTAACTGAGTAATCACTGGATACAACACAAAGAATGAAGGAATTCTGCTATAGTTCTAGGGTTAAAACATCCAACCTGACATCGCTTTATTCAGATGTTTAATATATGTAGACTAAATCCTCAGTAGTATCTGTTTTCTGACACCTCTTCATTGCAAATATCTTAAGACTATAACATATGAAATGAACTTCTGTGAGCAAATGAGTTTGTACTTTCTCTTCCAGAATGAGCTCATTACTTACAAAGGGTACCCCAGTGAGGAGTATGAAGTGACGACAGAAGACGGTTATATCCTTACCATTAACAGAATCCCTTATGGTACACAGAATCGGGGAAACCCAGGTACAGTTCTTTGATATGAGACAAAACCAACCTAGATAGGGCACATTCTGGAAAGAGATACCTTATATTTGTAAATGTCAATCCAAACTTATATACACGAGTGAAACTAGTAGAGAATTCCGGCTGCCTCCGATAACCTGCAAGATCAGTACAATTTATGTGAAGCACACTATCTATAGTACAAATTCACTCTAATATGAAACATACATCCTCATAATAAGAGTTGATGAGTACAAGTTTTGTTTTGTTTTGTTTTGTTTTGTTTTGTTTTGTTTTTGAAGAAGGTAAAGCTGCTATCTGCCCAATCAGCCTGTTTTGAGAAAACTGTTGCATCTTCTCATTTTGATTTGCTTTTGCTTACACCTGGTTGGTATTAGTGACTGATTCATACTTTGGGTAGAGGAAAACTCTGCAAACAATCCACACCTTCTTTCTATATATCAGCATTGTGAATCTCAGGCTACTGCAGTAGAGCAATACAAACAATGACTGGAGGGTGCCAGAGTTCTGTTGGTGTTAGGCAGACTGTTTTCATAAATCCTTACAGAAGCTTAGAAGAATTTCTCTCTTTACAGAAAGGGATGTTCTGTTCTTGTGATTAGTTGTCTCCCTTTAAGCTGGTGCAGATCCCAATATTGAATATGGGACAAAAAAGTCCCTGAGTACCAGAAAATCAAGACATTTTTGTTTTGTTTTGTTTCTGATTTGTTTTTCAGCTTTGAGACCTGCTGTATTTCTCCAACATGGATTATTGGGAGATGCTAGTAACTGGATCACAAACTTTCCCAACAACAGCTTGGGCTTCTTACTAGCTGATGCTGGCTTTGACGTTTGGATGGGAAATAGCAGAGGGAATCGTTGGTCCAGAAAACATCAAAATTATTCCATTAATCAAGATGAATTCTGGGCTTTCAGGTAGACTGAACCATTGGAGGGAATCTCCATTGCTCACCCTTACATATTTGTTTAAGCTGGCTAAATCAGGGATTTACATATGCTACCTTTTAAAAAGCATTCTTCACATTCACTTTTGCTGAGGCATCCCTAAACACACGTGAACTTTAATAGTGGTGGAGACTACTTTCCTCTAATTACTGCTAGAAAAGTTTCTTCAAATAAGATATAGCAGCAGAGCAACTCAGAGGAACCTGCACAGGTCATGCCTGAGCCACTCTTCAGTTATGGAGGCAGTTTTGGAAGCTATTTAAAAGCATTAGTCTGTATATTACAATAACACTAATATCACAG
Organism: Buceros rhinoceros silvestris; assembly: GCF_000710305.1. NCBI lineage: Eukaryota > Metazoa > Chordata > Aves > Bucerotiformes > Bucerotidae > Buceros > Buceros rhinoceros. The sequence continues at coordinate 12,064 of NW_010412144.1, read as the reverse complement.
GAGAAAATATAAATAATTTTTGCACTTATTTTAAAGAACATTTAAAAACAGACCTTTAACGCCAAATGGCATAAAATGTGTGATTCTATGGACAGAGCTCTGATAGCATATGATCACCTGTTCCTTCTGTGTAGACCATTAAAATTCAACCTCATGCTTCTTGAAGTTATAGTCCTGTTGATGTCAAAGGAGAAAATACCTCAGAAAGCCTTGAGTAGTATCTGCCATATTAGTGCCAGAAAAACACAGAACTTGAAATAGCTGAATGATTCACTAAATGTTTCATTTTTTTCCTTGCTGAAAAGCCTGTAATAAAAATGTGAATTCAAATGGATTTTTAATTTATGCATGCCTCTCTTCAATACCCTGACTGCAGTTTTGATGAGATGGCAAAGTTTGATCTTCCAGCAGCAATAAATTTCATTGTGGAGAAAACAGGACAGGAGAAGTTGTACTATATTGGTTATTCACAAGGTACTACCGTAGGTAAGTTACACACAGCAGACCAGTGTTTCATGAAAACAGGAGTAAAACATGAATTGAGATATTATATGTACCTGGGGTTTTCATTAACTTTTTGCAGGTATAAAAAACACAGGATAAGCTGTTTTCACTATGTAGGCATTTTAAAATTATTATAAAGGCGATAAAACATAATGGGCCACGTGCACTGCTGCTGTAAGTCTGTTGACTTAGAATTATACTAGAAATTATTGTGGGCCGTGCAAATTGTTTCTTTCCAAGATGCATGGGTGTGCCCAACAGCAGATGGTCAGTTGACCATAATAAACAAAATAGGAAGAGTACAGAAAGAGAAGTCGGCCAATTTGGACAGGACATACACAGAAAAAAGAAAAAAAATTTAAAAAAAAAAGAAGAAGAAAAGAAAATATGAAATTAGATTGACCAGAAGGAAAAAATTGCCCCTCCCAATAGTATATGAAATGCATGAATGTAGATCAGAAGTGTGCTTTTATGTTCAAATGGTTTTGGAAGAAAGCCTCAAAGGTAAAATATAGGAAGTCGTCTTCTCTCTGAAGACGGAAGTAAAACTACAAGGTGGTAACACAAATCTGGGCCAAACCTTAGCCTCTGAACAACTATCAAGGTTGCTTGTAGGTATCAGAATAGCATTTATAAATACTGAAAACAGTCTAATATACAAATTATTATATTCTTAACTCCTCTTCTTTGTTTTCTCAGCTTTTATTGCATTTTCAACAATGCCACAGCTGGCTCAAAAAATCAAACTCTATTTTGCACTGGCACCTGTCACTACTATTAAGTATGCTAGAAGCCCAGCAACTAAACTCCTCTACCTTCCTGAAAAATTGCTCAGGGTATGTGATATCTTGGTTTCAATTCTCTAACCATATACTCATTTGTTCTGCTCTTATAATGGATAAACAGAAGGTACAGGGCTTTATGAAGTCTACTCATTAGCATGTGAAGTCTACTCATTAATTTATGACTGAAGCCTTTGGAAGTTCAGACTAGACATTAAGAAAAACTTTTTATCTAGGGCAATAGGAACAGGTCTAGCACAGGGACAGGTCACCCAGAGAGGTAGAGAGATGAAGATGCTCAAAGGTTTCCAAGATTCCTGTAGAGAAAGCCACAATTGATGTGCAAGCTTAGAGCTAAAATACCAATTAGAGATAACATTTAACATACCTCTTCATTAAAAGTAACATAACACAAATTGAGTAATGCCTGAGAAGGCTGATGCAATGGAAAAACACCTTATTTCTTTCTTGCTTGTGGGAGCATCATCTGGCAAATGAAGAAAAAGCAAGTGAAAACAGAACAAAAAACACCTTTCAAAAACCAACAACACAGTAGAGAAGTGTACTCTTAAAATGAATGTTACCTTTCTATTTCACAGGGTTTGCTTGGCAAAAGAGAATTTCTTCCCCAGATCAAATGTCTAAGAAGGCTAATAGTCCCTGTGTGCACCCACCGAGCTTTTGCCAGGCTTTGCAGAAAGGTCTTCTTCAGTCTGGGTGGCTGTAACCTGAAAAATATTGACATGGTAGGTATAACTCTTATCAGCTCTTCTAAGAGTTTAAGCTTCTGCTCCCAAAACTTACCCTCTATCCTGTGGTTTGAATCCTGAATTTCTATTAGTCAGCATCACATTGCGGGGAATAGACTCCAGTACTAGACAGCAATATCTGCTGGGTGCCTCATCATTGGCAAGGGACTGCTGCCTCACTCCTCAGAACAGCAACTGGCACCATCCTAACAATCAACAGCTGCTCAAAGCCCCCTCAAAACTCTGTAGTCTGCCTTCTGCCAGACCTCACCTAGGGCACTGTCTCCTGGCTCATACAGTTACTACTGGCCTTGTTGGAGATCTTCTGTATGCTGGCACACCACAGAAGAAGAAATAAAACCCCTACCCGCTTCATGTTTCCAGGACCTCTTTGCAATGGAGAAAGGAACATACGTATTCTCCGTTGTTCTCCTCCTCTAGGACTTGGACTGTCACAGATGTGCTCAGAGGCACAGGATATCTAGGGGGTACCTTAGAGAGAGTTGGCAGACACTGGGGGTTAAGACATACTTGGGCACCTTATGCCATGTACAGCTGTAGGCCAGACAATCTGGGCATGAAAATTCTGCTCCAGCATTTTCCCCAAAACACCTCAGAGCATGTTCTCTGAGGAAGGATCACACAGCAACTTATTAAGAAACCCCTGCAGGACTACAGTCTGTTTTATTTCAAACAGTTGTGCATTCCTCAGGCAGCTGCTATTCCTTTTGCTGTTCTGTCCAACAGTGATCATCTCTTACACAGAATCTGTTAGACTCCTGAAAAAAAACACCTTGTATGGGTCTAAATTGTTGATTTCTTCCTTTCCACCTGTAGATTCATTTGGATTCTCAATCATCTTGGAAAATGTTTTGGTTGGGCGTTGTCCTTTCAGTGATACTCCAAACCTGACACATGGCCACATCTGGAGTAACTCTGAGAGAGTCTCCAGTCATGCCACTCCGCTTTCTACTGGCTTTATTCATACATGACACTGTAGTGGCTTTAATATTGAAAGTGGTTTTGATGTACATCTGAATAGAAGAGAGAAAGAGAATACTCACTGCATATTTTCTTTCAGAACCGAATCAATGTGTATATTGCACAAACCTCTGCTGGAACGTCTGTGCAGAACATACTCCACTGGAGTCAGGTACTAGCAAATTCCTGGAAGACAAAATAGGTACTCACCTATGGCTGAATGGTATAAAGTGGGTAAAGCTGATATCCGGCCCTGAAGCCATTGCTGACTTCTTGGAAACACATGCAGCTTGTGGTTTACTGTTGAAATCTCAGTTCAAAGCACTGCTTTCATTGATCCTTCTTTTGCCAGCAGGATAGAAATACCCTCTGTGATACAGGTACATTTTAAGCCAACAATGAAACACTGTATTTGAGGAAAAACATATATGCTGGAAGCTGTCTATGCAAATGCATATATTACTCTTTTTATTGTGTATCCAGTACCTTTTATAAATTATGTCCACATTTCTGTACAGAGCTTACCTTAAAAAATTAGTTATATTTCCAGGCATCATCATCATCATCATGGCTTGGCTTCGGATTCCTAAAGCCTGGGCTCTGTCACAGAAGCCACTGCATGCAAGGCAGGTTTCCTGGCAGCACTGTGCAGAGCAGGAAGCAGCTGTGAACACAGTGTGCTTGCAGAAGTGTTAGTGCAACGCAGCGCACTCAAACCATGGATGTTTGAGTGATATCTACACAGGCATTTACTCCAATGAAGCAATACTTTTGGTTGTGAATTTACATAAAATATTAGATTTCATTAAGATGCTTTTGAAATTGTGACCTCAACCGCTAAAGAAAAAGGGTTACAAAGGCATGGTGGGGGTAGCTCTGCAAATTGACTCGGGTTTAATTCGGTATCTAGCCACAGTCTGGCAAGTACAGACATGAAGGAATAATACTCCTAAGCCTTCATTGTAATTGTTGTTATTACTATTAAAAGAGTTAGCAGGCACCTTACTTTCAATATCAAAATCCCATTGATGGTGTCTTTCACAGCAGTAACAACCCATGCTGTAGGCAAAACCAAGAAGCACAAGCGAAGAACTAGAAATGCAACTTCTTTATTCAAACCAGAGAGGGAAGAGAAAACATAAGAAGGAGCCACTCCCAGAGCTGAGTGAAGGCTACATGACTGTCAGAAGAGGACTCGGCAGCAGCAGTGAGGGGAAATTGTTGGAAGCAGTTGTTAATAGCAATTTTACAAACTAGAACAAATTGCCTGTGAGAGCATCCTTGGGTCATTTTGCAGAAGTCATGATTTTTTTGGTTCTCATAAAAACTTTTGACTCCTTTTCACTGATGGAGACTTTTAATTAATTTACTATTAGCTCTTTTATAGTTCTTAGAAGAACTCCTGCTGAGGATTTGGACTGGAGTCAGAGGCTCATCAGAGAGAGAACCCCAGAATATCCTGAATGCTGGCTTTGTAACTACCCTTCTCTTGTTCATCCTCTTAGGAGGCCCGTTCAGGAAATTTCCAAGCTTATGACTGGGGCAGTTTGAAGAAGAACATGGAAAAATACCAACAGGTATATTTTGGTGAAAAAATATTACTACCCTTGAACAATACAGGAGCACACAGGAAGAGAACAAGCATGCAGTAGGAGATATATTTTCAGAATCCAGGTAGAAGAAGGTATTACTACTTTCCAGTTTGGAAGTCAACAGAGAAAGCATGCAAATACTAATAGCAATAATGAATTTTTAAAAGAAAAAAGAGAGAGAGAAGACCAAAACCTTTCAACTTAATGATCAATAGGAAAAAGAAGAAGTAAGGGCAGGAAAGATAGAACATGAATTTTCAAAAGAAGAGTATATCTAGTGGGTAAGGCCAAAGCAGCATCTTGCCTACTAGCGTAATTGGAACAGTTGCCAATGTATGAGAGATCAGGGAAACAATATTAGCAAGAGGGCAGCTAGAGAGTTAATAGCTACCTCTAGATTTTGGCAGCCAGACGCAAAAGAATTTTTTCTTCTAGAAGTTCCTGAGAAACCTCTCCTCCATTGAAGACTCTAACCCAGTCCTTGACCCTCCTACCCTTTAGATCTCCACAACAGCCAGTCATTATGAGTTACATGTTTCAATGATGGCTTGCACAAAATGCTACTTTCTTTGTTTTGTCTTTAACCTCCTTGCCCCTGCAAAGTCACTGGATGCCTTCTAGGTTTTGTCTTGTGAGAAGAAATGGGATAATTACTTCTCTATTTCCCAGAAGCAGGAGTCCGATGCTAGTACTTCTCTCCTGCTTCTATAAGGCCCTACAGAAGTCACTGCATGCTCCTCCTCATCCTTGTCATGTGTTGTGTTTTCTAACTAGACTGTGTATGTCTTCTGCAGCTGACCAGTACTCCAAAAGGACCAAGATAGGGGCTTATCCAGAGGCATCCTGACATTTTCTGTCTTGTTCCAGGCTTCTGCCTTATGACTTCCTAGCTGAGAATTCGTTGTCAGCTCAGGAGTCATTTTTCCTTTGGCTGCGCTATCAGCTGGGTCATCCCTGCAAGCACAGACAGAAAAGGCAAGCAAGGGCGCTTCCTTCCTGTTTGCTTTGGACACCTCTATTTTGAATAGTGACAGATGAAAGCCCCAAATGCATGTTTAAATTTTGCTGTACTTTCCTGGACATTGATTCCTGTACTACTTCCTGTTTTCCAGGCTACTCCTCCTCTGTACAATGTAGGAGAGATGACTGTACCAAATGCGGTATGGACTGGGGAACAAGACTTGCTCGCAGATCCCAAGGATGCAGATATTTTACTATCTCAAATTCAGAGCCTCATCTATCACAAGAGGATTCCTGAATGGGCACATCTCGATTTCATCTGGGGATTGGATGCGACCTTGCACATGTACAATGAAATTATTGATCTGATGCAGAATTATCCTTAATCCACAATCAGTACCCATATCCAACTTATTCAATGACACTCACTTTCACTAAGTACGAACAAAACCTTCTTTTGCATCAGATGGTTTCTGCTGGAGTCAAAGATTTTCTCCTGATGCTATTTTCACACCACAGGTCACTTCAAGGCTTTTTGCATTCTGATGGTGGACTTTGTATTTTCTGTCGATCTTGTGGGTCAGTAATCACTTTTTAATTGATACAGCTGTACTTTGATAAAAGAAGACAGCAGCCTGCTCTCTTCTCAGTTTATTGGGCTGGCAGCTATAGAATGGTATAGTGTAAGCCAATAGTAATTCTAGCATTTATGCTATTGATTAATTTCATTATTAGATGAGACAATAACAAGAAAGTAAAAACTGAGTTCACACAAAAAAAACTTGCTCCTGAAAAGAAAATGGTTTGTGTTCATTTAAAATACGGCTGCTCATTTTTTTCTGGAGGAAGAGCAGAGTACACAGGGAGGGTAGACAGCAGAAAACAGCTGTCAGTCTCATGTTTCAAGCATGCACCTGAAAGATGGGAAACTTGGGTTCAAGACACACCCCAACAAACACCCCAAACAAAAATAGAAAGAAATCTTGGCAGACTCAATCTCTGATGACGACGCTTTCAGGATATGAACTCTTCAGGGTGGGAGGAAAGAGCTAATTTCATCTTGGCAATGACAACACTTCAATGGGAAGGTTTGATTCAAAGTTACACTCTGAACCCAGCAAGAACCTCACATCTCCTGCTATTTCACATGGAAGCTACTGGCTACCACAGAGATGAGCTGTTCTAATTTTTATCATGGGTCCGAGAAGCCTCTTTGGGGTTTAAACACTAAAATGAAAAGTACCCAAACACCAGTAGAAAGAATCCATTATCTCCATCCCATGGGTATTTAGAGCACTTTGCCCATTAGTGGGAAGGGCTGCTTTGAAAACAGTGCTGAAGAAACTGTCATACTATTTAGTTTCCTGGGGTAACTCCAGCTCTACCAATCTTGTTTGAAATAGGTAGTTATTGCACAAAGACACCCACTTGAAGGGTAGCCTCTATGGTTGTTAGGTTACAGCATTACGGGTCACTGTCCCTCCACAATGAAATGCCATTAACTTCACCGTGAAAAGAAACACAGTGCATTTAGGGGTTTCCTTTCAGTGTGACACCCTCATTCTCTATTTGAATCAAATGTTAACATGGGCCAAGTCTGGAATGCTAGATATTTCACTGGTGACACTGTATGACCAAAGGGTCAGTGCCTGTTTCTTTGTGCTCCATGAATGTAAGTAGAGCTTGATCCAAACAAAACAGCTGCCCTCCAGACAAGGACATTCCTCACACCCAATACAAATTCCCGGAGACACCTCAAGAAAGAGTATCCCTTCAACCAATTGATTGCTTGTAGACGAAACACATGAGGATTTGAGATCTATGTTGTGAGTTTTCAATTCTTACAATGGAAAATGCAATGGCAATATATACTTGAAATAAGCCAGAGCATCCTCTAAGTTCCCCTAGGAAAGAGATTGCAGCTGTGCAGCTATCTTGCAGCAGGAGAGAATATAGAGGAAGCAAGGTGTTGAATTTTCTGGAAAATGTGTAAGAACAGGTTGGACAATCTGCACAGGAAACACTATGGGGACTGTTGATCCCATCTTTGGACATGAGAAGGGAATAGACATTGTGTTGCAGAAACCCTTCTGAGTGATGAATTTATGGTTTGTTGACAGTCATTGTCGCTTAGAGACACAAGAGCAGCTGAGTTATAATGCTTTTCTCTGAGAAATTACCAAATTACATTTTTCACCATCCCAAACAATGTTTTCTACTTTGTATGTAAAGCAGAATTGCTACTGTGTCTTCACTGACATCCTGGTCTTATTTGGCTCCTTTCCCTCCCCCATCCCCCCAAGAACACATCTCTTTCATATGATATTCTTCAAATGCTCCTCAGTCCATGATGAAACACAAGTTCTTTTAAGAACACGATGAGTTAATTGGCTGAAAAGGCCGATCCTCACACAGGAGAATTCTACTTTTTTTTGTAGCCCAGCTGCTGAAGGACACAGAACATGTCCTTGTGCTCATGATCATCAAGCCCATTTCAGTGAGGACTGAGTCCCTAGGCTGACTGCAACTAATTTAGTAGTTAGACAAAGATCTCCAAAGATACTGTGATTTCAGAGTGGATGAAAATGTCTTGGGAGTAACAAGATTCCTTGTTTGATCCTTCACTGTGAGAAATATATGTGTTCAAGCTCTCTTTGTCACCAGAGGGTCCCTACAGAAGCCATTTTAACTCCAAGTGAATAATGTGGAATAAGATGGGTTTCATAAGCTGTGCTGCTCACTGAAAAACAGACATAGGACAGCGTAGTGTTAAAGGTAGCATGAACAAAATAAAAAGCAATAACAGAGACAGTGTTCTTGAGATTTTGTTGAGAGAAGCTGGACACCTTCTCCACTTCTTCCTAAAAGATCACATTCAGAGAAGCCCCTCAGTTGGGCAATCATAACAGGTAAAGGTCTGCCACAGCCTCAGGGAACTGAAACATCAAGGTCCCAGCTAAACTTCCTACACACTGATTTGTAGGTATTTCTTAAGTTCTCCTGCTCCATGCAGCATTTTTGGTTTGTGAATTTAATCAGAAGATCTTTTTCATCTCAAAGATTTCCCCACTACTGAAGCGCTGCCAAATCAGCACTTAAACACGCTCTACGATACATGCTGTCAACTGATGACGCTCACGGCTACTACCCGAAGCGCTCATTGTGTTTTGACTTCCTTTTATCTGCGCAGGTTTCTGCCAGTGAATCAGTCTGCTGGTGGAGACAGAACACGAACTGCAGCGGAGGACACAAGCGAGGCAGCCAAAGCAACGGTAAGTTGCTTGTACATGCATGTTCACAGTCTTTTTCTCTATTTCCTCTCTCCATAAAGGAGTTCAGTCTTGGTCTTGTGCAGCTGCTTGTAAAAACAGGCAGGTTTCTGCCTCTGGTCTGTAAACCTGTTGCTATGCATAGAAATCCTAGTTAGCTCAAGTTAGAAGACAAAGAATTTTGACCTGAACAGAAGGATGAAAAAGAGCAACTATTTCATTTTCCTCTTCTTGTTTTCTTCAGTCTGAGAACAAGGGACTGAAAGTCCCAGTATTGCGATGGTGTGTGTAAACTGGACCACCTTGCTTCTGCAGTGTAATGCATGTGTATGTTTTATTAATAAGTAAGGCAGCAGATTCTCATACGCATTTAGTCACAGTGGCGTCTCCTCTGGTTGGTGTGTGTGTATGCCTTACAGCTTAGATGAAATAAGTTTTAGACTGCTTAAAGCACAAGGATAGACGGATGAATTTCTGTAGGGCTTGTATCTTAGTTTCACTCAATCTTAAAAGTATCTGAAGAACTTTCAAGGATATTTCTCTCTCTGACCTTTCTTCCTTCTAAGTATGTTCTTTTATGACAGTTTACCAAGCCCAGTATTTCCTTAAGTCTTGAAGGACACAGAATGTACTTACTTCCTTATGTTTTTATCTCAGGAGATAAAAATAGCTGTTCACATCTTCTGATTGTCTTTACCTCTGAAGCTTAAGTGAGCCATGGCCTGCCAAGACTGGTATTACTTAGCTTAGCTGGCTGTATCTGATTGAAAACGTGAATACCTGGAAGTCCATGAGCCATGCCAGCTAAGCCAGGTGATCATATAGTGCATTGTGACAAGTTTGCCCTAACAAGAGGAATAATTTAGTCGCTGCACTGCCTCAACTAGTCTTGGTAGTAGTACGAAAACAAGCTGAGATATTAGCAGAACTTCTCTCCAGATGAGATCCCCTGTGCAGGGAGAGGGGGACATATTTTCCTCCCATTAAAACAGAGTAAACCAGCAGAAAGAAAAAAAGGATGTTGTGCTTGTCTATGTAGCTATGAGGCTTCCTCTTTTGTCAACAAAAATTAAGAAGTATTTGATATAGAAAGGGAATTGAATGGAGTATGTTTTGATGCGAAGTTTAAAGTTTTGGGTGTTTCGAAATGCTGCTTCATTCCACTTGTCTGATGACTCATGAGGTTTGACTTCTTTAAATTTGTTCAGTCAAATTTAAAGGTTAAATTGAAGGTCATAAAAAGTGCAAAGTCCTCCTATAAGGAGATGTAGAGGGTACAAGAATCTCTTGGTTACCCCTCTCTCACTCCCACAAATCCCGCTCATCTTCCCCGTTACTTGCTAAGGAATATTCTCTAATTTTCTGTTGATCCGTAGCTCCATTTCCAAGTCCAAATAAACATCATAGAGCAGCATGTCAAGTCATAGCAGATGTCTTATGCTAGAATCAGACTCCAGAAACATGTGGCCACATGAGAAGATCTGTTCTTCATTAAAAATTGAATTCCCCATGTCTAGTGGACCTAGCAATGTCTGGGTTCAGAAAGACTTGTCTCCTGAGTCTGCTCAACCTCCTAAAGCAAACCGTATTACAGACAGGTCTCACACAAATTTCTTTCACAAACCCGGCTGCCCAGCTATGCATGCTGTGGCTACTTTGAAGATTTACGGACACTGACTAGTTGGCTAGTTCACTCTTGCTGACTGCTTAGTTGGTTGCAGAACACACAACAGCCTGCCTTCCACCCAGCAAGTTGCTAACCCTGCTAGATAGTCCCCTCCCAGAAAACAGTCCTCAGGAGCTCCTGCGAACCCCACTGCCTTACAGGCTTGAATCTCAGTGCTAAACTTTGGCAGGTATTTACCAGTGACATCAAAAGTTAATTACAGGAGAGACAGAAGGGCGAACTGACACAAACACACCACAGTCATAGAACCATGCCCTCTTCCAACCAAGCGTTTAAGAGCAGTAATGTTCCCAGTCATTACTAGTGAGGCAATCTTACAAGAAACCTTGGTGAGCTGAAGCCTTATATTGCATTACGGGTCCCTTTTGTTCCATGTATTCTACTGCTGAACATTCAGGTAGTCTGCCTAATCTTCATGGTCACAAGCAGAACGGCCAATACTTTTCTCTTCACAGCCCTCATTCTCTCCCCACACACACAGGCACAGCATACAACAACAATTAGATGTATAAGGGCTTTTCCAGAACATTAAGCACAGTCTTAATGGATGAATCCTTTTTGTACGGTTTTTCAGACTGGAAAGAAAAATCATATCCTACCTATTTGCAGCTCTCTTGTAGGCAAGGAGGACTAAACATGTCAGCATTTCTCTTGCTCTCTAAATAGTCTTAACTCACAGGCCCACACCCAGTAACTTTCTGGGACACAGAACCTGCTCTTCCCTTTTCTAGAGAGTGTGTGAGTTAAAGTTTTCTTTTGAAAAAGGCCTTGGGAAGCTTACAGAGAGAAATGTTGTACTCATTGACTGGGTTCTGGAAAATAAGGACTAAAACCTGAAAGCATATCTACTGGAGGTGGAGGCAGCACAAATGGGTGATAGATAGACTGCATTCTGCAATTTTTAGTCAAAACAGCTAATCCGGTACCATCAGTCAGCCCAGGAAAGGGCAAGGTCTCACCTCCCCATAACCAAGGCAAGATTTGCAATACTGACAGCCATTTCTAAGAAGTAAAGGAGACAGGCCCTTAGCAATATGAGGGCAGTCTCAGGATCCATTGCTCACTGATCTAAAATCAAATCATTTCATGATGTCTTGGTTGGTGGCAACCATCCATTCTGAGAGACAGAAACTTTGGGGTTGGAAGTAGCAGAAGGAAAAATGCAATTACCTGGGAACAGAGCAGTTTCTTGGAAGAAGTGGGCAGCAAGGGGCTGGCAAAGAAGCCCAAGGGGATGGTAAATGGAGATCTAGAAGACTCAGTTTCAGTCTGAATGGCAAGACAGACTTGGAACTGACTAATGGGATTTCTGAGGAGCCACATATGGTCATCTTGTTCACTTCATGTTCTCAGAGGAACTAATTTAATGCTGAACTTGAATGTCATCTAGGGTACATTGCCCCGTGGTGAAAGCATAAGCTGGCACTTATTTGGTGTAAGCATGTTCCCCTGAGGCCATTACATCTCTCAGAGTCCTGAATCACCCTGGGCCCCTGCACAACCCTTCACAAGCCTCACTGACTCATCCCTCACCCCAGCA